>NC_133658.1:109982240-110144370 GCF_037893015.1 Macrotis lagotis | reverse complement strand
CTTACAAGACATCCTCTTTAAGGTGTCCATTACACAATTGGAGATGTGAAACTGGAGGTCAGGAAAGAGATGAAGGTTGGACAAATAGATTTGAGAATCATCTGCATAGAGATAATGATTGAATCCATGGGAGTTGATGTGCTCACCAAGCACAGTAGAATAGAGGGAGGAGAAGAAAAGAGACCCCAGGCCAGAGAGTCCGTGGTGACACCATTTAGTTGGCCACAATTCGATAAAGAAAATCCAGCAAAGTAGATTGAAAAGATCAAGAGAAAGTAGTATCATAAAAACCTAAAGAAAAGAACATCAAGAAGATGGTGAGTGACAGTGTTAGAGGCCATGGAAAGGTCAAGAAGAATGAAGATTAAGGTATTAAGAAAACATGGTTACTTTTGAGAGAGTGATTTCAGTTACATGATGAAATCAGAAATTTGACTGCAGGATTGGTTTAAAAAAAGAGTACAAGGAGAGGAAATGGGAACTCCAGTTGTAGATGACCTTCTCTAGGAAATTAGCCACAGAAAGAAGGAAAGAAGAGATGGATAACTAATGGGGAGGGTCAGAACAAGGGAGAATTTTTTTTAAAGATGGGTGCAGACCTTAGGGGTGTGTCCACAGTCTGTAAATTGAGGTTTGGGAATCAATTTTGGACATGTTGATATGGCACCCTGTATCTCTCTCATGCTCTAATAGTGTATATTTCAGCTATACTTGTTTTTTCCACCATTCACTTAAGATAACCAGGACTTTCTTACATCATGTTATTCTTGCTTATGTGTATTACCATTCTTTATTCTGTTGGTTTGTCTTTCAAAGTACTATCTATTCTTCAAGGCCTAACTTGTCATCTCTTCTATCATATCTTCTCTGAATTTCGTCAGTTAGAATTTCCTCCCATTTCTGAAGGGAAACTACTTTTGTACTTTTTAACTTTGAGGTTATAATATTGCTCTTTTATGATTCTTGTATGTATGTCACCTCCCTGGTAGGTAGAAATTATAAACCATTTGAGGACACAATACTTTGTTCACTACAGTGCATTGTCTTGTTCATTTAGGTCCTCAGTTAATGTTGTAGAATGAATTTTGAATAAATACTTTGAAGAAGAGATCACATGTGATTTTAGTTAAACGTTTAAGAAAAGAATTCTTGTCCTGTCATATAATTTCATGTATGATTTTAAACGTCTCTATTAATCATATATATGTATATAAACATATATAAACATACACATGTATATATAAAATTTTTAACCTCATTGAAATATAAAAAATAAAATCTTGCTATTAAATTTCTTTCTCATGTAAGGTTAATGATCACTATGACACCACAGGTAAATACATCAGTCACCTTCCAACTTGGAATGACATAGTACACAGAGAGCCAGCTTCAGAGGCAGTAAATCCTGGGTGTGAGTCCTGCCTCTGATGTATTCTGTATTTGTGACTCTGGGCAAGTCTTTTAGCCTCTCAGTGCCCCTAGGCAAGTCTCTAAGGCTTTAAGTTTCATAGGAACAATAATAATTATAATTGTAATAGCTAGAATTATATGGAGCTTTAAAGTTTGCAGAGCCCTATCTCATTTGATATACCAATGAAATCATACATCTATTTAAAAAAAAGACAATGGAGAAAGAAAACATAAATAACTTTATTCTAGAGACATTTACAGTGTAACATGTAATAAATAGGATGGCAGGGCATGCCTCCCAAAGGGATGAAGGGAGCCTTGATCTTAATTTAACTGGATCTATCAATATTATTTTCCCTTTATTATAAATATATTTTATAAATTTAAAAGAGAAATCTAGAAAGAGCAACTTAAACACTACTTAAAGCTATTTTAGATATTCTTGATTTTTCTAAAGACCAAATTTCTAAAAATAATTTAATCTTATGAATAGCTTTGTAAGATTAAAATGTGTTTTCCCTTTATTTTAGTGATAAATTAAATGAATTAAGACGACAAAAGGAGAAATTAGAAGAAAAGATTATGGATCAGTACAAATTTTATGACCCATCACCTCCCAGAAGGTATTGTCATACATTTTGTCAATATTAATTAGCAAAAATATTAAATTTAAGAATACCTATAGAATTTTTTAAAGTTTTATAATTTCATAGAAAATTAAAATATTTCTTGTTTAATTTTTAATGACTTATTTTCTCAATGACAATTAACTCTATTAGGAGAGGCAACTGGATTACTTTAAAAATGAGGAAACTAATAAAGTCTAAGAAAGATGTTAATCGGGAACGTATGAAGTCTCTAACATTAACACCCACACGTTCAGAATCCAGTGAAGGATTTCTTCAACTACCCCATCAAGACAGTCAAGATAGTTCATCAGTGGGTTCAAATTCTCTAGAAGATGGGCAAACCCTGGGGACCAAGAAAAGCAGCAGTGAGTGCTTTAAAAGTTTTAATTTTCATTAGAAATGTCGACTTACATCAGTATTTTCCAGGCATGTTAACAAATTTCCAAATTGCTTATACCAGAGAAATACCCTGTATTTCATGTTTTGAGTGTAAGTATAAAAGGAATTATAGAAGATAGTAAAAGAAAGAAATAAAATATTCTTTCATACTGATGACTTTTAACACAAAACTATTTCTCCTTTTTTTTCTTCTCTCGAATATTTTCTCTATACTCATCTTTCTTTCTCTTTGGTCTATCTAAACTGTGGCCTTCATTGATTTATTTTAATAACATTTGCTTAATTGACCTAGGTAGACTGCTTTTGTGAAGTGGTCTGGTTAACTGTGTTTACCTTCAACTCTACATTTGGTTTCTCTGTTTCTTAAATATTATGATAATAGAACTTGAATTTTGGAATACAAACCTGACATCTTCACTTCATTGAATTTTTCCTGTGTTATGTTGAGAATAAAACATGTGTATGAATTTAGAAGGGGACACAGTTTGACCGCAAAAGTGGAATGACAAGATTGAAGAGTTAAATCTAGGTTCTGGTCCTGCTCTGCCACTGATTATCATTTTCCTTAATCATTCTGAACCTTAGTTTCCCTCCTATGAGAGATAGATGAAATATCAGCTACATCAGAAATATATCAGAAATATCATAAGTTTTTGGTGATTATCAAATGAGATAATGAAAATGAATGTACACTGAAAATTCTGAAATACTAAACAGATGTTGAATGGCATTCTTTATAAGCCTGTCTGTTGAATGGTGAAGCATGATTTATTGCACATAAATACTTTCTTAGGTAGTTTTTGATCCTAAGGAATAAAGGAACTTTATTTACTTTTATGATAATTAGCAAAGGAAGAATGTAAAAGGTAATTTATGTCTGATACGAAGTTACAATTTTAAAATGACTTTTAACAATAATTGCCAAAGTACTATTATCAAAGCTATAAACATTAATCTTGTACCCTTGGACACACTTAATGCTAGAAGTTCTAGGGTACCTTTGCTTTAGAAATGTGCCTAGCTACGTGGACTTATTCTAGAAAGACTGACTTCTAAGAGAAAGAGTAATTGAAGAATAGATGAGAAAGTTAAATCCTATAATAGGTTTTGGAATTACTAAATTAAAAAAACTTTATGTTATTACTTTTCTTTCAAAAATAGATAGGGTAGGGGCGGCTAGGTGGCTCAGTGGATAAAAGCACCGGCCCTGGAGTCAGGAGTACCTGGGTTCAAATCCAGTCTCAGACACTTAATAATTACCTAGCTGTATGGCCTTGGGCAAGCCACTCAACCCCATAGCCTAGCAAAAAAAAAAAAAAAAAAAGATAGGGTAGTTGGGGCCAAAGAAGAATAAATAATGCATGGAATTGTAGAAGTTGTAACAAAAATATCACACAAGTCTTTAAATTTATATATTGTATTTTGTTTACAGTCTTTGGAAAAGTATTTAATTCTTGATTATATTTCTATTTGCGTCTCCGAGAATAATCTCAAGTTTTAGTTTTTATTCAAATGTATACTAAATTTATTGGTAGGTGGTGACAATCAAATTATTCCATTAACATAATAGATGTTACAAAAACTTTTAGATCTTCTTTAAAAGGCGCAAAGATGAAGCTTTATTTATTGTTATATGGAGAAACTTTTATGATGATGGATGGGATATAGATATAGAACCAATGCACATGAAAAGGTGGTGCAGTCTATTTAGAATCCCAGTTTTTTAATAGAAATTATTATCTCTGCTACAAGAATTTTGTATGGGGGATCAAAAGGAAATAGTGTATTTTATTTCTGCAAAATTTTAGAATCCAAAAAAAAATTTAACAACTACCAAAAATAGCATATTTCTAGAAATATAGTAGTTCTAGTAATATAACAGTGGAAAAATGGCCATGTGTATTTATGATAGTAAAGGGTTCATATTCTTCCCTTTCTGTTAAATTCAGAAACATTTTTTGGTTTTTTGTTAATGTGGCCAGAAAATAGTTGAATTATGCTTTAGATAATACAACACATATGCATGCTACTGCCATTCAAATTTGTTTTGGCCAGTGTCTATTTTCACATTACTTTTAGTTCTTTTTCATTTTGTTGCCAAACTAGAAAAGAAATAGTTTAATATATTTTCTTTGCCTATTATCATAATTGTTCTTACTTTCTGACTTATCAGTAAGTATAAATTTCACACATTTACTTTTATCTTGAAGTCCATTTTAGTCATGAGTTCTTAATTAAAAGGGTGTTAATATTTACATATATTGGACCATAAGGAAAGGTAAAATTTTAAAAGAAAGCATAGTTTGTAATTTTAAATTAAAAAAATTCCTAAGTCTTTAAATTGAACAGCCTTATGTACTAATGAAAACTAATGAAAATAATATTTTGGTACAATATTCCAAAAATTTATATTTGTGACATATTCTCCTGAATAGTAGGTAATGAGGCACCTATATTTACAATGCTCTAGATACTCCTCTACCTTAATAAATCTTCCCTAAATGTTCCTACAAAGTGAGAGCTTGTCTTTTCCAAAATAACTTTTTAAAATTATTATGAAGATTTTAAAATACAGTAATGTTTTCTGTTGTGCTTGCTTGCATATAAAATATCTCCATTTCTCTTTATCTTTACCAAAGCTTAATGCTAATGCAATGCTTCTATCAGCATACTCTCCTTTGTTTCTTTCAGTATCTAATTCCCACTTTACAAACCATGTATATTTACTGTTTCTCCATAAAAAAAAAATTCTTCTAGAGGAAAATAACATTATCGTAGTGCTGATGCTGAGAATTATGATCCTAAAATTTGAACTAAGGAATTAATTCCCTCTTCTTTGTATTGTAGATTGAGGGAATTGTCAAGTATTTTTATGTTTTTGAAAAGTTCTTTTTAAATTTTCTCTATCTCCACAATTAAATTGATATGTACTCATAAAATAATAGAATTTACTTTGATAACCACTTTAATTTTTATCCCTCTCCCTCAAAATAATACTTTTTCTATGAAGATCTAATATAAAAATTAAAGGAAAAATAAAAGATTGGAAAGGGGTGTGAGGTTTCATATGTTGCTAAGTAATACCATATGTTTTGTTATAGATGTACATTGTCTATTTTTCTAAGAGAATTTCTATCATATGATTCTTAGTCATTCCTTTGTTATAGGAATAGCCAAATTTCCAAAATGTATGTTCCTCACCACTGTCTTCAGTGCTATTCCAAGTATATTTAGATTTCATGGTACAGATTTTCATGATCATTATCACTCAAAAAGCATGAGAATAATAGCTTTAGAATAGTGTACATAGCTAAAACTCAAACATATTCATTCCTGTCCTTAGTTTCAACATTTAACTCCCATCTGTTCTTCTTCCTTTTTTTCTTTCATTTCCCTGTTTCCGTTTTTCCTCATGCTCTGACATTAAAGTGGTTGCACTGAAAAGACTGCCCTTTTTGAGGAACAGACCGAAGGATAAAGACAAAATGAAGGCCTGCTACCGTCGCTCCATGTGTAAGACTTTATGACAGTTCAGCTTCTTTCAAATGGCTATACTGGCTTCCATTACTAATTTTTCCACTAACCTTTTTCCTTGGGCTGTACTAATTTTTGTACTTTGCAAAGTGCAGTCTTCATACAATACAAGGAGCTGGAGCATTTTTTTCAACCTGGCACTGATATATGCATGTTTGCTAATGCATATATGTATCTGTTTAGTACAAACATGTTATCTAAGTTTCTAGTGCAATTCAAATCTGAGGGGAAAAGCCCTCCAACCTGGTTTTGGTATAACAGGGAATTCCTTAACAAGTTTTATTTTTTTAAATATATCTAAATTATTAGTTTGAGGCATTGGTTTTCTAAAATGATCTAGTGAAAGAAAAAATAAAAAGGTCTGTGACCCTTGAAAACGTTTGTCATTCCTTCTTTTGTAACACTTTCTGTTTTGTCTAAAAGAAAGTAAGAGTGGGTAATTGATTAATTTTATTAACAGTGTATGGTTTTGGATACTATTGTTTTTCAGTTTGTCTTCCCAAATTTAATGTTTGTTTAATATACAAATAATTTATTCCTTTAGTAACCTATAATAGCCAAGATTCTTTACCATTTTCAACTTTAATATTATATTAGAAACTCTATCCATCTTACCTTTAATCATTCCATTTTGTCATTGCAAAACAACATACCAAGGCTTCTAACTATTGCATATCATAACAGCAAAAGCATGACAGTTGTACATAAATCAGTACTCTTCCCTGATTGCCAAAGGAAAAGTTAAAAGTAAAATCACACATTCATTAAAAATTCAACCTTTGGCCTCTGTAACACTTCACATTCAGCTGAGTGCATGTCTTAATGTGGGTGACCTTACAGTTATAAAGCATTGATGCATAGACTGATATCACACAGTTTAAGATACAAAAATAGAATTAAGAACAAATTCATTAAATCATGCTTATTCATTTGCTTTCATTTGCATCCCAGCCATGAATGATCTGGTGCAATCCATGGTCCTAGCAGGAGGACAATGGACAGGTAGTTCTGAGAATTTGGAGGTTCCTGATGATATTTCTACGGGTAAAAGGAGAAAAGAATTGGGAGCTATGGCCTTCTCTACTACAGCTATCAACTTTTCAACTGTCAACTCTTCTACAGGCTTCAGATCCAAGCAGTTGGTTAATAATAAAGGTATAGGCAGTCTGTTTGCACTATGGTGTGACTTTGTTGGCTACAACAATTTATTCTTAATTTCTTTTGTACAATTTTCTCTAATGGCCTAACTAAATTTCTACAGAGTGATTTGATGAGTTTTTTAAGCTGTATAAAGCATTTCAAAGCACTCAAAGCATTAACTAAATAAGTTATAGAATTATACTAAAACAATTCTCATTAATACCTGCAAAAAGCCCAAAACAACATGAAAAGATGTGGGGAAAATCTGTGAAAGAAACAGTACAACACAGAAAAAGTGAGCGACATTAGCTTAAGACAAGAGGAGCCCCATAGAACTATCAAGACACTTAATCAAACTCAAAGGGAGATCTCATGGTACCTTATGGCTTTCCCTAAGTCATTCTACTTCCACTCAAACTACATGGTTTCTACATGTTAACCATAGCTTTTCCTTTAAAAAAAATGCAAAACTCACTGTAATGCTACAGTGTCAATGAAATATAAAATGAACAAGGTACTAGAATGATTACCCTTTGTAAATGAAGACTTCTAATGAAATTTTTTTGTGATGAAAAATGTGTTTTATCCTTTTTTACTATTTTATGTGTAGATACCACATCATTTGAAGATGTAAGTCCACAAGGTATTAGTGATGATTCTAGTACGGGATCAAGAGTTCATGGTAAGAAGTGGACTTTTACTTAATATATCATGAATGCAGAATGGGAATGTTTAAAATATTGCATACTGTAGGTGAATGACAGCATTTCAAGAAAGCATGTGCTTTATATAACTTCAGTATTTCTCAACTCCTCTTTTAACTTCTCCAATTCTGACATTTCCTTTCTAAAGAATATTGTTTCATCTAAATATTCTCTATTTTTAATCATTTTCATTTATGAAGTATGCCTGACCAAAAATGGAGGAGGGGAAGTTTGGGCAGTTTCACCAGTATTGGGATAAAGTTATTAATTAGATGTTTTACTGTTTTTTAAAGTTCCAATTTCTATTTCAAAAAAGTTAATAGAAACCATTTTTAAAGAAAATAAATCATTTTAGAGTAGGTAAATTTTATTTCATGAATCAGATTAATTGAAAGACACTTTATCATTGCTCAAATAAAATAGCATAGGAGACTGTTAATGCAATTGTTTCCCTTATATTGGATAGGAGTACTGGACAGTAACTGTGCAGACGCTCATACTCCTCCTGTTCGTGGTATCGCTACAATGTGCAGGGTTCCTTGTCAGATCTGTTGTAAGTGATATAATCACCAACATTTTTCTGCATGCCATTCTTTTCAACTAATGCTGTCTGGGTTTCTGTCTAACTCATTTTCACTTTTAATATGCATTTTTCTTTTTTCTTTAAAACCTATTTCTATAGCAGTGCACTTTTCTAAATTGTGTCCTCTTGAACAGCTTGGAAATACCTTCTCTTTCTAATATAAAAGAATCAGTTTTTAATCACTTTGAGTATGCACAAGCCTGTGAAATCATGCATGATTGCCGTGTCAGAGCATTCAGAAGCATCTGCTGTTCAGAAACATCTGCTGGATTGGACATTTTATGTTGTCTCCTGATTTTTTTTTTTCATTTAGCTTCCAGGCCAGCCAGCCTTGATAGTGGTAGAACATCCACTAGTAATAGCAATAATAATGCTTCACTCCATGATGTCAAAGGTATGCTGTAGGGAAATAGTATTAATGTTCTCCATCCTTATCTGTTATTTGAATGGAATTTAGAATGATATGTCTTTGAAATGATAAAATGATGCAGTGTGTGAAATCGTACTTTGAAAACTTGAGCACATAAGAAATGTGTAAAGACTTTTTAAACATTTACAATTATATAATAAGACTTCAAAACCTATAATAAATGTAAAGGAATCCATGGCAGCTGGGTGATGCAGTGGATAGAGCACCAACCCTGGAGTCTGGAGGACCTGAGTTCAAATGTGGCCTCAGACGCTTATTAATTACCTAGCTGTGTTACCTTGGTTAAGTCACTTAATCCCCATTGCCTTGTCAAAAATAAAAATAAAAACGAATCAGTTGGAATTTTAATTTCCATTTTTTTTTTTATCTTCAGAGAATCATCAATATCTGTTTAGGTTCTTAGATACAAACATTGGATTGAGTCTTCAGCCTGAAAAAAGGTGTTTGGTTTTTAGTGATATATTGTTAGTGTATTAAATGTTATATAATTTATAAAAGTACATTTAAGAAATTGAATTAATAGTTCAGTATTTTAAAATTTTGAATATCCTAAAGAATACCGGTTAATCAAAATACTTGTGTCCCTTTTTGAATGGAAAAATAGTACTGTATCTTTAAATAATTTGGAAAGAATATTGTATGTTTATGTGTAGGAATCTAAGTCTAAAAAGTATAAATTACATGAATAATTTTAAATAATATTGCAGTGAAAGTGCAATATTATGTGAAAAAATTATTCTGAAGCTTCTTTCTTTTAAATGTTAGTGTTCATTTGAGAGTCAGACTTTATTTTACAGTAAAAGTTAGAAAAGCTTGATATTACTTTTTCTCTTGTGGAGCTTATACGTTATACTAATACAAAATTAGCCTAGTTATTTTTATGAAATATGAAGTGTGAAATATGAAAAATGTCTTTTACAAATGAATTGGGTTTCTATGGATTATATTCAGTGGTGTTTATTTGCCCAGGTCATTTGTTTTCAAAAACTCTTATGTTTTAAACTAATTTATATAAGATTTTACTCAGTTTGTATTTGATTTCTTCCCATAATTTTGTTAGCATTTACTTTTGCAATTTGATAACAATCAACAGTTTCCAAAGGTATTTAACCTAAGAAATATCATATTGGATAATTTAGAGCTTATAAGGTTATTATCATTTCAGTTATTGAAATTAAATATCTGCATACCAATATTGAACTGAATAAGTTATGTTTAAAAAAGTCATTTTTAAAAGCACTTTTAGTTTTTTAGGTGAACTTTTTTTCTTTTGAAATGTCTAATTTCATTTAATATATGTATAACATTTTATAACTTACAAAGTATTTTCCTATAGTATCAATATATAACTATCAATATATAAAACTCTGCAAGTAGATAAGGTAGATATTATTATTCCCACATTCTCATCTTTAGATAGAAGAAAACAAGTTTTAGGAGGCAAAATTGGTTTTAAAACCCAGATTTTCTGAGTACTTTTCATATTGTTCTTTATTGGAGGTATCAGTTATTTATTTTATTTTGCTTTGTAAACACACTATTTAGGTTTCTCTTACTTTTTTTTTAGGTAACACAGTGGATAAGAGTGCTGGGTCTGAAATCAGGAAGACCTGAATTCAAATCCAGCCTCAAACACTTACTAACTGTGTGATCCTGAGCAAGTCACTTAACCCTGTTGGCCTCAATCTCCTCATCAATTAATTGAGTTGGAGAAGGAAATGGCTAACTACTCCAGTGTCTTTGTGAAGAAAACTCCACATAGGGTCATGAATTATTGGATATGGTTGAACAACAACACAGTTTATATGAGAGCAAAGGAATTTCACCAAGTAAAAAAAAAAAAGATGAATGTCAGCTTTCAAAGGAGAAAAAAGAATTTTATTCCAATACAGAAAATTAGAATAAAATGTCAGCAATTAGAATTGGTTTCTAATATTCCTTAAAACATCTTAAATATTTTTCCCTACTCTTTTGTTTGTACTCTTAGGACTTTAGCCAGTGCTTTGCTTACTTAATGCTTTTTTCTCTGACTTATTCATAAATTCTAATAAATGAGGCTTAGAATTTTTCCCATGTGGGCTAAATAATAAACTGTTTTAAAATTATTTATATAAACTATTTTTATTAAAATAATAAAGCCACAGTCTAGTGGCATCTTTAAAATGTTGATAGTATGTTTTCAGAACTATTTTTGAAATAAAGTTTGAGGGTAAGTATAGCATTGTTTAAAATTAGGACCCAGAAAAATTAATAATATTTGAATGGTTTCTGTCTTTATTTCTGTTAAAGAACTTTTAATACCATTTGCTCTAAAAGCAGGTGCAGTAAATAGTCAAAGCAGACCACAAAGCCACAGCAGTGGAGAATTTAGCCTACTTCAAGAACATGAGGCATGGTCCAGTAGTAGCAGCAGTCCAATCCAGTATTTGAAACGATACACCAGATCAAGTCCTGTGCTCCAGCATAAAATGTTTGAAACGCTAGATAGCCGAGCACATCACAAGATGAAAACTGGTTCCCCTGGGAGTGAAGTGGTTACCCTACAGCAGTTTTTAGAAGAAAGCAACAAGCTTACCTCAATACAGGTGAGGTACAAAGAAAAGATTTTTAAGGACAGTAATAATTTTGTTATATTAGTATAGGAAACAAACAATTTTTGAAAGGGCAAAGTAAAGGTTATTTCTATAACTGAAGATTTTACTTTTATAGTTGAGTGGTGGAAAGTTGTTTTGGGAGTTTCACAGCCAATTCTATATATGTGTGTATATTACATAAATGTATGTATAAGTTATACAAACATATAAGTATGTAAACCCATTTTTGTTAGGAGAATATAGATTTAATTATGAATGAAAATGGTTTGTGCTAATTTAATGTGTGAAATGCAAAAGATACAGATATAAGACATGCTTACGCATCATACTGCCTATTTATAATGTGCCTGAGGTTACATGATAACAGTGATAAAACTAGAATGAAAACTGAGAAGCAGTTAAATACCATCTTTTAATAAAGTTTGGCTCTCTTCACTTTTATGAATGAAATTATCAATGAAGTTTATGTGACATATTAGTAGCTCTCCTGTAATTTCAACTTAAGGGATTTTTGTGCATCAGAGGGCAAGACTGAATCTAGTTTTTGACAGAAGAGTCTGTATTTTATAAAGATAAATTATTATAGGGAACAAGGGAATGTCATTATCAGACTTGTGCTGTAGGAATATCAAAATTGGCCATCTTCTGGAGGGATTGAAAGAGGAAAGAGGTTAGAGACAGAGAGGTCAATTGCATAGTCCAGGTGAGATGCAATGAGATCAATTTGGGAGCTCTTGTAGACTTAAAATTGAAAGGTATTTGCATCTATTAGATATGGAACATTAGAACAGGAAGAGAGGGGGTGGCTAGGTGGCACAGTGGATAGAGCACTGGCCCTGGAGTCAAGAGAACCTGAATTCAAATTCGGCCTCAGACACTTAATAATTATCTAGCTGTGTGGCCTTGAGCAAATCACTTAACGCCACTGGCCTTGCAAAAACCAAAAAAAGAAAGAAAAGAAAAGATAAACTCTTTTTTGGAAAAGAATCTCATTTTGGACGTGCTTAGTTTAAGATGGCCAATTTGACGTTCACATGGAGATGTATGTTAATTCCAGTCAGATTTGATAGAGTATATCTGAAATGTTGTGTATATACAAGTTCTTAACACATTTTAGAAAGGACATTGAGCTCTAATTTAAGTTTTGTAAGCTCCTAAACTAATGAATGCTATTCTGACTGTTGCCCAGTATTCATTATGGCTGTGCCAAAAGAGATGTCTCATTTTCATAGAAAGCAGTAGAAATCTATTCTTATAAATAACTCAGATATATAGATTGCTTAATTCTTTTAAGAACGTTCCTCACAACAGCCTTGTGGTTTAGATAGTACTCTTATTATTGTCCCCATTGGCAGCAGTTAGTATCAAGAGTCCCCATTGGCAGCACTCTAATTTCAAAAAAAATGTCTTTTAGACTTCTTCTTTTTTACATTAATTATACACATTTTGCAAATAAATACATATTTAGCATAAAAACACCAAAAATGTTGATTTATAATTAAATATAATAATATAGCAAAAAAGTAGTACACAGTTAACCATTGATCCATATTGATTTTATTGTTGTTGTTATTATTATTATTACAGATGAAGTCTTCAAGTCAAGAAAATCTTTTAGATGAAGTAATGAAAAGTTTGTCTGTCTCTCCTGACTTTATGGGAAGAGAAAAGGCAGCTAGCTGTGGTCTTGTTAGGTCAGTAAGTGGAAAAACCACATCTGACTTCTCTAATGGACGGTCAACTAAGGCTGAGCAGTTTGTAAGGCCCAGTCCTCAAAAGACTGAAGATTCTTACTTCATTAGTTCTCCAGGAAAACCTACATCAAGCACTCAAGGAAAGGTCAAGTTAGTGAAAGACACCTTTCTATCACAACGACAATCAAAAGATAATAACCCTTATGCTACTTTACCTCGTGCCAGCAGTGTGATCTCTACAGCAGAGGGGACTACCCGAAGGACAAGCATTCATGACTTTTTGTCCAAGGACAGTAGACAGCCTGTGTCAATTGATCCATCACCAGCTACAACTGATAACATCCCGTCAACATCTAGTGAGTACTGTGTGTACCAGCAGCCCCCTGATTTAGTTCACAGTTCCACAAATACTATAGCTTCCCATTCACAAAGTGATTTAACCACAACTGTGCATTCAGCTTCTGTCATGTCTACCTGTTCTCAGACTAGAAATTCAAGAAGTGAAAGGTCAAATTTTCATGACAAAACTTTTGCAACCATTAATGTGTTTAATGATAAAGTGGATATTTCAGCAAGTGAAAGGGCAAGATCCTTTTCTGTTACTCATATAGTCCAGCCATTTTTATCCCTGAATACAGAATTGGTTAGTAACATAAGTGGGTTACCCCAAAGACCAGGCATCCAAACTAATGATCAGACATTTGTCTCATCACTTAAAGCTGCACAGAAAAATAATGAACAGCTTTCTGAGAACCAGAAGTCTATTGATAGTAACCCTTCTCTAAATAGCAATGAGATCACTACACTTTCATGTCTAAATACTGATGAGACAGAACCCCCATTATTGGTTTCTGAAGATAATCAAACTATTTGGTATGAATATGGTTGTGTATGATAAAAAAAACACAAAATTTGAAATGTTTGTCATCTCATGTGTTTTGTGTAATCTGTTACTTAATTTTGTGGTTAGGTTTACGTTTTATTTTTGAATGGTGGTATCATGTTCAGCATGTGTATGAATGTAAAATTGTAACTACACCAAAGCTTGCATGAAATATTAATTGCACTGTGTATTTTTGCATGCCTTTGCCAGCCTTAACAATCCAAGCTTGATGTTTCATATTTTTGTTTTGTCACATGACAAAAATATTTTGTTACTTTTGTTTTACCTAGAGCATGTTAAAAAAAAAAATTGCATGCCACGCTGTGAGGAAGAAACCTGAACTAAAATTTCAGCAAAAGAAATTACTGCTTCTAAATTGTGTTCTCCGTTTTTTTAATTGCATTATCCAAATATATTTTATACAACTAATTCAAAAGATTCATTTTTTTTCTTTTATTGTAGAATATACATATCTCAACTTGCACATGTACAGTAGTAATGAGAAAAACCATTAGGGAGATTTCCAAGTCTTTTACTAGTTATTTATGTTCTACGTCTTTGTCATTTTGCTTTTTATGCCAATTATAGTTAATTCAAATAACTAGTTTGCATTGAAAATATGAAATAGGATCCATATTTATAAATATTGTTCAAATTTAAAATGTTACTCAAACATGAATGAGATTTTTTGAGTGCTCAATAAAATTAATTTTAACTAGGAATTTTTTCCTTAATTCTTTTCCTTAATTCTTTCAGTACTCTTTGGTGTATAGAATTGCTCAATACTATTATATCAATTTAGGATGAATTTTTTCATAGATTCTAAAGGAACAACTTTC
Source organism: Macrotis lagotis (assembly GCF_037893015.1). NCBI lineage: Eukaryota > Metazoa > Chordata > Mammalia > Peramelemorphia > Peramelidae > Macrotis > Macrotis lagotis. The sequence goes on along the minus strand of NC_133658.1, from coordinate 110,129,531 downwards.
TTTACCTTTTTTTAATATAAAAATGATAATATTCAATCATAAATTTGTGATGGAATTCTTATTTTGTACTAATATTTTAAAATTTAAATTAGAAAATGAAGGCTAGGAAGTCTTTAGAGTTTATTAGCTCTCTGATCAGTATTTGAGATAAAATATTAGTAAAAATGAAATTTTTTGGAAAAAGAATCAATATGCTTAAATCTAAAATTACAATTCAGAGTTTTTACAATTAACTTTTTTGTGCACAGTATGATTTATTGAAGTATATGCTAACAAGTTTTGTGAAATTATTTTTTTAGTAAGAAAATTTTGAGAACAGTTAATATGTCCAGTGACTCAGATACAGCAGGTCTTTGAAAGTAGAGCCAGTTGAATTTGATCTTGGTGTTTTTTTTTAATAGATAAGTGTTTTATTGATTTTTTTAACATGTCATTTCACAGTGACTTCTCTAGGAAAGATGTAAAGATTCCAAAACTACAAATCGACACTTTGGTCATATCTGACAAACTATGTATGCCTCTATCCACATCTGTAGCATACTACCCCTTTGCCAGACTTCCTCTAAGATTAAATTTCATCATTCACTTATTTCAATTTTTTACATTATTATGTTCCCTTTGTCTCTTCACTTGATATTACTTTAGTTTCCCAAGTTTCTCTGAATTTTACATATTCACTATATCTTATAATAACCTCATTACCTTCAAATATCATAGTTCTGTAGCTAGCTCCCAAGTTGATGAGCTGTTACCAGTTTTTGCCATTTTGAAAAGTAACACCATAACTCTTTCTATATGTGTGGAATCTGTGCCAAGTTATTAGAACTATAAAATTGAAACTTTGACCTGATTCTTTCCAGAAAACAGCTTATTCAACCTGATTGTTTTTACCAGCTTATTCAACCTGATTATGGCCAAAAGCAATTTAATCTGGTGTCCAAGGAAAAATATCTTGGAGAAACTTGTTAAATGGCAGAAAATTATCAGAAAAAATAAATAAAAACAAAAATTCTAAAGCTCCTTTGCTTTATTATAAAACCTGTTTTTTTTTATACCTTAGCACAGCATTTGAAAGGGCTAGTCCATTTCTATTCATGTTTAGAACCTCCTCTATGTTTCATAGTCAGTTATCCCTAAAAAGAGTTGCTTACCTTAACTTCTTTCCAGACACATTTTCTACATGAAGAAATAATAATATTTTCAATTTTCAGTGCTTTTAGAACTTTAACCTAAAAAAAAGCAGGTTCAATCTATGTAATTGTAAAAACAAAAATATGCTTGTATAGATGTATTCCTCTAAATTTTTGAAAAACATACTTATAACATGTCTGTCCATGTTTGTACTTTTATCAAAATTGATATAATTTTAGATAATGATTCTGCTCAGTCTTTGCCCTAAAAAGTTTTAAGATATTAATCTAAAACACAAAGAATATGCTATATTAATAACTAATCCATTGGCAAATTAAACTTCTAAGAAATGAACATCTACAAAACTGGCTGCATCTGACTCACTTTAAATATTTAGTTGCATTTATTTATTAGCTTAATTTATTCTTTTAATGTCCTATTATAAAACATTTAAAAAAGTAATGGTCCTTCAGATATTATCCTGTGCCAATATGTAAATATTCATCTTGTCAAACAAGGCTTTATTAGCCTACTCAGGTTTGAATTAATGAGAGCATTCATGATTTATTATAGTATACATGTTTATTCAGCCACTACAAAGTTATTTAGAAGTTCATCTGAAGAAATATTTTACTTCTCACATTTAAATGTCTCAGGAGCTACTTTTACATAGTTTTAGGTATGTGTTTGGCATATATACACACACATATATATATATATATATATATGTATATACATATATATATATATATAGTGTGTACATATATATATGTGTGTGTGTACTAGTCTCAGAATATACATTCAAGCCACAAATATTATAAATAATGGTAGTGCTATCCTATCCATTAGTCTTTCTACCGTAATTAAGCATTGGAGAGAACATCCCTCAGAGACCATCTGCCCCTGTAAAGACAATCAAGATTGCTTCAAAACAGTAAAAATTTTGTATCTCTATTTTCCCATCTTACTGAACCATTACATTTTTAGAGCTCCATATCCTCATTCTACAGATAAGGAAATTGAAATATTTGAAATCTTTCAGGCCCAAATTCCAAGAAATCATTTCCAAAGCATTTTAGGATCTTGCAATCGTTGAATTAAACATTTTTTGGTCCAAGACAAATTTTCAGTGTTACTGCTATGAGCAATTAATTATACTTTTCCTTTATGAGGTTTTCGTGAATTCTTATTTTCTTTAGTAAAGGATAAAAATATTGCATTGTGCATGTTTTATCTACTGCATGCAAGAATTATTTTCTGCTTTACAAACAACACAACCATTCAAGTGAATAAATGTAATACTTAAACCTACTAGACATTAAAAGTTGAAAATGCAAATTTTATTTGGTAATTTCCCTTTTTAATTTAAAAAATCATATTAATTTGGATTAATACCTCCCCCCCAAAAAAAAAACTAGACAGTTTATGTAGCGAGGTTATCTATATCTCTAAATCTCTATCTATCTATGTCTATGAAGATTTTCTCTTAGTTTTATCATTTCCATGAACTGTAATATGTTTTAATCCTTGGCTAAATAAGTAACATGAAATGCTTTTTTCCTGCAGATGTGGACACTATACAAGAAAGCAGGAATTCAAAAAGCAGGTCTAGGGAGCAACAAAGCTCCTAATTCTATTACCCCCACTACATGAGAGGTGGGCCAAGTGGTGAGTTTCCTGCTCATACTGTAAATGAGATTTAGTCTCATTTATTTAAAAAAAACTAACAGCATTAAGTGTGAGAGTAAGTGCATATTGCATTAACAGATATAAATATTGCTTGCTTAATTAATTGACTTTCTCTTCTATTAAAGCCCTACTGTATTACTGTCATGTGTTTTGCCCACCTGGACAGAGGGAGCAAAAAAAAAAAGCTTTCCTCAAAAGTACTTGTTTGGATGGAAAGGGAGGGAAAGGGAAAGAGATCTGCAAAATAACATTTTCTTGATATAAATTTAGTCAAAGTAAAATTACTGGAAGAACAAATTGGTAATTTTGGTAAAGTAGTACTTGTTTTGAAGGTTTCATTTTTTTTTAAGCTCTTCTAGGAAAAATTATATCTGCTCTTCTCTCACTTTCTTACCCTTATTAAAATGTGTCTGGTGCATGCTACTAGTTTTTCAGTACCTATTCTGTATTTTAGATCTCTTGAAACCTTTAAACTTTTCTCATATTTTCTTTCTTCTTTCTACCTTTCAACTAAACAGAGAGAGGAAGTGTCCTTCAGTATCTCAGTATGAAGCCTTTATTTCTGAAGTAACAAGACAGCCAACTGTAGAAGTCATTTAAAACAAACAAAAAAACTTTGAGGGAACTTTAACAATCCTTCGTGAGTAGAGCAGGCAAGAAATGCAAACCTTCCTTCCTTCCTTGAATCAAGGAGCACTACCGGAATCAACTGCCAAAATTTTTAGAAGGTCTTAGGACTTATAGCACTTTGAACTGTTAAGATCTACTGAATAAAGGACAGTTCTCCTCTCCCTGAGAACCAAGTATTTTATTGTTTCAAGAATTACTCCAAGAACAATCTACTTTCATCATTTGTTCATGAATTTAGCCATTGGTTGCTTAATGCTTCTGCTAATTAATTAGCCCAAATCTAGCCATTTATATTTAGTTCTGTAAATCCGAATTAATGCTATTGTATTTTGTGGATTGTACTATATACCTAGGTACAAAAAAATTTTTTTGGCATGTCACTGCCTATTTTTGGTTGGCAGACTGCATGATGTTACTCTTTAAAAAAATCTTTCCAATTATTTTGGTGCATACTACAAGAAAAATTGAGTTTATGAGAAGACATGTCTGAGAACTCTATAATAAAATAGGAGATATTAAAAATTAGCGCTGAAATTCATATGCTTTCCATGTTCACCATTTTCATCATTCAGGAACACTAAGGAAACATACGTGGATGTGAATGTAAGCCAATTAATGAGTGATTTTCTGGAACTTATAAAAATAAGGTGGTTTCCCCTCACCCCTCCCTCACACCCTTGTTGCTCCCCCAGCAAATGGCATTCCCAGGTTAAAGCTGTCTTACTCTAAATATTTTAATTCATTTTTTTTTAATATTGAGATTTTTTGGGTTTTGTTCTTTTTACATGAGAGCTGACTATTGCTTAAGAGGTTTTCTTATGGCAAAAGATAATGTAAATAATTTCATATGATCTGCATTTTGCCAGGAACTCATTTAATTATTGAGAATCATTTATTAATAAGACTTTTTTGTCCTTTGTAACCTTACATTAAAATTGATAACTATTATTGGTACTTTTGAAATATTTTTTATGCATTTGTTACCCTAAACATTTGCAAGAAGCACAAAGGAATAAATTTAGTTAATCCAGGGATATATACATGGACTTTGTAATAATTCCCATTTTATATTAATATCAGTTTTATTTTCTTAATACAGAAATAAAAATGCCTATTAATGGGAATTGATTATTCAACCTCAGTCTGTATTTATAGAGTTTCTTAATATTCATACAAGTTTGAAATGGGAAATAAGGGTTTTTTTTTGTTTTTTTTTAATGTTAGCAGTTTACTTCTTAGGCTCTCAGTACCAGCTACAAAGATGTTTTTGAGATATTTCCATATTTGATGTATTTCTGTATGTGGTCTATGAACTGTTGTTTGTTTTATTGCTATTCTAGCAGTCATACAAAGAGTCTTTTTGTTGTGTGATTGCCACTAATGATATTGTACTTACATACTGTTTACTCTCAAAGAAACCCAAATTCCAATATAGAAAGACAGCGTGATGTTTTAATCAAAAAATAGGGTAACTTGGGTCTATCCTTAATGCCACCTACACTTGATTTTGATTTTTCCATTCCTAAAATAAATCTTAATTGCTGCCAAATGATACTGTAAAATTCAAAAAGACTCAAATGCCCTTGGATGAAAGGTGCTATATACATATAAATTGTTCTAAAACTGCACAGAAAAAAACATCTTTCAAATCTATTCTGTGGGCTTTCAAAACATTGTTTTTACATTATTAGGTGACCAAAATCTTTAGTGGCTCCTTAGATTAAAAGATTGAATGAGCAATGGATAGCACCCCAATCTAAAGAAATGTACATGTAAAATATATATAAGTTTCATTATAAGTAAATAAATTTAAAATAAAAGTAAAAATTATGTTTTAGTTAAATACATTCAATTAAAAGAGACTTAGATTTCTATCAAATACCATCTACTTTGCAAATAGTACATGTCCTGGGGCCATCACTGAAACTTACCATATGATGATAAATTGGAGGTAGCCTAATAAAGGGGTTTTAGTAATCCTAGGTTGACCTTCCTATAACATTGTAACTTCTGAGTTATTTAAGGAGTATAGTACAGTCTTAGAAGTGGAAAAAAGCTTAAGGGCAGTCCAAATAGTACCATTCTAAGTAGATTGAGAATTTAATCTAAAAAAGTAGCCTGGTGGGAAGAAAAAACTAAGGGGAAACATCAAGATGGTCACTAAATGGTTTTAACTGTACTTGATGCCTTCTTTGATCCCTCTTTAGGAAAGGAGAAGTGAAATTCATTGGAGGTAATAGTCACAAAAATTTCCCATTTTTTTACCTAAAATGGTTTCAGGAGGAGACTTTATATTACATGGACAACACTTTTTTGTCATATACAGTCTTCCTCAGTCTAATTGTAAATCTACTCTACTGGAGTTTGAAATGACATTTTTTTCCTCTATCCTGCAGTATTATGGTGTCACTTGAATCAATATCTCAGTCCCTAGAAAAACAAGTAATTCAATATGTAGGATAATGGTCTCATTTCTGGTAAACACAGAAAATTCTTCTGGATAGTGCTTCATTTAGAGGCATATATGGAAGTATTTAGTTCAAGTTTTTGGGTTGGTAATTACCAAAGAATTAAATGAAACAGGTTTGTATGTAGTACCTTTCATACCAGGACACGGTAAAAACCCTCTTTAAAATTTACTGTGCTCATTATTGAATTGCAGCCACTCTCATATCCCATATTTTGTTCACTAATACTTTGTTAGAAGTGAAAAATGTGTTGCAAAAACAAAACAAAACTGGAAATACATTGGGGAGCATGTGTAATAAATGACTTAAGGATTTTTATGTTGCTTCATATGAAAAGATGTTTCTTTTCTGGCTACATTTAATCCCAAATTGTATTTTTCTTTTTTTTATCTTTGTTTTGAACTAATAATAATGCAGGTTCAAAAAAGGAGCCCATTATCAAATGTATACCTTTCTGTACATGTTTAGATAGTTTGAAAATAATGGAAATGCCTTAAAAGGAATGCTTATAGATAAAATGGCACTTATAACAACCTTTAACAAAACTTTATTTAAAATTGTCTTTTCTTTTATCAAGGGCTCTCTTTTTAAATGTCTGCCATTGTACTTAATATTGTTATTAAATACCAAATCAAATAATACAAATTCTGTAACATTTCCATTAAAGCATACTGTTGGGAATTTGGGATTGTGGTAAATGATCTGATCATTTGGTGATTCCTGAACACTATGGAAATCAAGCCTGCTTTTCTGTTTACTTTTCTTTGTATTCATTTCTGGAAATTTTCATTTTTGACCTGATTATTCTTTTCAAATTTTATTTTTAATTTGAAGTTCTATTATTTATATTGCCTAAACAAATTCAAGATATAAGTGAATTTTTATAAGTAGTGTTCATCATTAAGACAACTAAAATTAATTTTAGCTGTGTGGCAATTTAGAACAAAAATGCCATTTTCAATCCTTCATTACCTTTCTAATAGCTTTTTAACATGATTAAGGAAAAATTTTGAAAATTTCGTATCTTAGAAACCTCTATCTCTGGTTTATGAAATTATTCAATTCTCAGATTTGAAAGGGATATTAGCAGTCACTTAACTTAAAGTCAAAATCCTTTTCTACAACATTCCCAAACAAATAGTCATCTAGTCTTCATTTAAGAAATCTTCAGAGATAATTTCTAATTTGGATAACTAATTATCATACTACTCAAGCACCATTGTAACTCCCACACATTGCTCCTAGGTCTCCTCAGGAATCAAATAAACGAGCCTAATCCTCCTATGTGTGTGACAGCTCTTCAAATTTTTACATTTTGCCATGTAACCCCTAAGTCTTTTTCTTCAACCTAAATACCCAGGTCCTTCATTTTGGTTTATTTTGAGTCACCTCACCATACTGATCATCTTTCTATGCAGCTACTCCATCTAATCAATGATTCTTTATAAGATTTCTCTAGCCTAACATGTTGGTGTTCAGTCGTTTTACAGTCAAAAATCTTTGTGACCCCTTTTAGGGTTTCCTGGGCAATAAGATCCTGGAGTGATTTACCATTTCCTTCTCCAGTTCATTTTACAGATGAGGAAGCTTGAGGCAAACGGTGAAGTGACTAGCCCAGGGTCACAAGACTAATAAGTCTCTGAGGCCAATCTTCCTGACTTCAGGCTCAGAATTGTATCCACTGCACCACCAGCCCTGTTTTGGCATTAGCTTTTTTAAAGTCATAGAATCATTAGTGCTTAAAGGGATTTGAAGTATAAGCTTCACATTTTATATACATGACAGGAACTGAACCTCAGAGAGAACTTAAGTTACTCCAAACCTAACTAACACACTGCCTCCTCAAAGACAGGGATTCAGTCTGTCAGGGTCTTTCATGGTACCTGGTCATTGGCAAGCTAATTAGTTATTTCCATATTTTACTATTGCACTCAATGTGGCTGAATTATATTCTAGCAATTAACAGTAATAATCTGTCTAGGATTTTGTGAGCCAAAAAAACCTACCTCACCACAAATTGGCAGGAGTTATTTCCTTGTTATTTCCAAATGGTGAGGAAATTCTATATGCCAATGCAGATAGGCAGATGTTTTTCAGTTTTCAATTTAGTCCTACACTTGTCTGAGGTACTAAGGGATTCAGTGATTTTTGTAGTCACACAGCAAGTATGCCAGTAATAGAATTTAAACTAGATTTTTCAGTCTCTAGTTTTCTAGCTCTCCAAAGCCAACACTACCTCTCTCTTCTGTAGTTCAGGGGGGAAAAAATAGACTGAAACAACACAAAAAGATGATGTTTGAGGGGTTACTGCTGTGTCCACAATTTGAATAAGATAAAATTAAGACTAATAAGTTTTATTATTAATAATACCACTCAATATCCCAGATGAGAATGTTTACCTGTCTTTCCATCTCTTTCCACATCTTTGTGCTGGAGATAATGATATCTTGACTAAATGTTCCCTCAGCAGACCTTTTATTTTAGAACATGATTTAGTAGCATAACCAGAAAACATGAAACCATAGATTTCAAGAATAAAACCATATATACATCAAAGACCATGCTTCTGCTTCTCCCTGATTATCAGTCACTCAAAAGTTAAGATTAAATAAGATTCATAAGAAATCAAGTGACATCAGCTAACTTAAAGCTTTCTCTACAACTAGTTTCAAGTTAAGTTTTAAAATTAAGGAGGCTTTGGTCTGAACAATTGCTGATTTATTTGTACAGTATGTACAAGAAGCTGAAACTGCTTCTGAACAAGACTGATAGATTGAAACATGCTTCTGGCACTAGAGGGCTTTTCTGTATTCCCAATTATCAAAAAGTGCAAAAGAAGCCAGCTCTTATCTCTGATATTTTTGTATGCCAAAGTAAATTCTAGAAAGTCTCTCTGACACTACTGCTATGGATCCGGTTCCAAGTATTATGGCATTCAAATTTGGGATAGGGTATACCAGTGGTAGTTATTCAGACAGATGGAAATGGGAGACCGGAGCAGTGGTTCAATGTTTGGATGTGTATTCCATGTCAAATCCTTGTTTATGTATGAGAAGAGTTGGATCACACTTGTTCCTGCTTAACCTTGTATTGGAATAGAAAGTGTACAAAACTTGGAACCAAGGGTTCTACACTTTGAATCCTCATTCTGCCACTTACTAGTTTAAGCAAGTTATAATCAAGGAATTGGATTAGAAGACATCTGATGTTCCAGTTCTAATCCTAAATTTCTTTAATGTTTGGGAAAGATATGGTGATTAGAAAATCTGTTTTAACCTGGCCTATTAATTCTGTTCTTTTTAAAATAGCATTAAATTTTTATATTTTGTCTTATACCATCATTTTCATCTAAAGATCCAAAAGAGCACATATACAAGCAGAACATAAAAGGAAGAAAATATAAACCAATTCTATATATTTCTTTCAAAACTGGTGGCTCAAGAGGGTGCTTACAGTGGACCTGAAATCAGAAAAAAACTTGAATTCAAATCTTAGCCTGACTAAACTGTGTGGTCCTGGTCAAGTCACTTGAGGAAACTGAGGTTATATGCAGAGCTTATATGCAGAACAGGGATAATAGCAGTATCTCCCAAAGTTGTGGTGAGGACCAGATCACTGTAGAGCATTTAGAATTTTTCTTCCCCTATACTCTATTTGTGGGAAGCAGCAACTTCCACCCCTTTCTAACAACCTACTACACTAATGTGTATCCCTTTTACTAGTCACTTTTCCAAAAAAGTGATTTTCTTAAGTGCGTGTACTACTCCCTGAATTCCAGTGGCTCCTAATCACCTCCAGGATCAGGTATCAAATTTTTGGTTTAGAATTAGGGTTTTCCTTCATCTCTCCCACCCTCATTTCTTTCCAGGATTCCACCTTCTTCCTACCAGGTTCGCTTGATCCAGGGACACAGATCTCTTGGCCACTTCATCTCAGTATTACTATTTTTCTGGTTGTCCCCATTACTGGAACTGTTCCTTCTTCATCTCGATATCCTGGACAGAGTTGCCCAGAATTCCTTCAAATCCTGATTACAATTTTGTTTTCTACAGGGAAGCCTTTCCAAACTCCTCTTAATTCTTGGAACTTTCCTCTGATCATTATTTTCTATTTATGCTACAGATAGCTTTTTGTTTGAATTGGTTGTCTTTTCCCTTTAGACTTACCTTCTTGAAGGCAAGAACTATCTTTTGTCTTCTTTTTTTTTTGTATGCCCAGGGCTAAGAAGTATCAAATATAGTGAGCACATAATAAATCTTCATTAATTGACTAACTTTAGATGAAACCAGTCCATCCTATTTGCTATTTTTGTTATTTAATTCACTCAATACCCTTTGAAGACATTAAGATTTTCAAGGAACAATTGTTTCTTCTTCCCCTATTAGAATGTTGGCATTATAGTAGCCTTTAGTCCCTTCTATTTATATTTGAAAGTTCCAGGGGCAGCTAGGTGGCACAGTGGATGGAGCACTGGTCCTGGAGTCAGGAGTACCTGAGTTCAAATCCAGCCTCAGACACTTAATAATTACCTAGCTGTGTGGCCTTCAGCAAGCCACTTAACCCCATTGCCTTGCAAAAACTAAAAAGTTCCTACACAATTCTGATCTTTTTTACTCAGATTGTTTGCAGAGTATTATTCTTAGTTGTAGTCATCTTTTGTCTTTTGAAAATAGTAGATTCCAAGTTCTCTCAATTGTAATAGCTGCTATATACTGTGAGAACCTGACATTATTTGGTACTTGAATTTCTTTCTGGATACTTGTAGTTTTTGTTTGCTTTAGTTTGGTTTTTGATGTGGGAGAGTTGTATTTTAGCTGTTACTTCCTTACTGTTTTTGGATATTCAATTCCTTCTGATGGTGATCAGTGGGTTCTATTTTCACTTTTTTCCAAAAAAGAACTCTAGTTCTAAAAAAAATAATGGTTTTCAAGGAGGTATAATTTTTAAAATTATCTTTCCATGAATATTTTTAGATTAGTTGCTTTTTATATCAAATATATTAAACTTTGTTTTTCCATCTTTTGATATTCTAATTATTTCTTGCTCTCATGATGTCTTTTTTTTTAGTGGTTTTCTTTAATTACTCATCTCTCCAGCTTTAGTTGCTATGAAGCTTCATCCCAGAACTAATAAACTGCTAAACTGCTTGAGGTTAGGTGGCCCTGCCTGGTTCCATTATTGATCTTTGAGCATCAGTGTTAGATCTTCAAGGTCTTCAGTGGCATCTCAGGATCAGGATAAAGTGCCAGGGACCTCTAAGTATTGCTATGCCATTGACCACTGCTATCCAATAGGGCTTCCTGACTGTAGATACAGAGCCCTTCAAGTTACATGTTTCTAGAAAGTTGCTGACATTTTTGCCTGGACCAGCACTGGCTTTGTAGCAGCCCTCTTTCCTACTGTTGGGGTGTGTGTGGGGGGGGTATGAATTAGACAGCATGCTCTTTCAGCTCCTAAGATAGTTTTTACATCTTCCTGAGTCATCAAGCCTTGGATTTGCATATGAAGTTCTCTTATCAGCTGGTTAGTGTGCCTTTCTTGTCTAACTTAACTTTATTTCTCTTTACACACCTGGCAAAATAGATCATTAGTTAAATTCTGAGCTCAGCTTTACTAGAATATTCCAACTTTCAGCATTTTCATTGCCTGATGTGCTACATCTTTTTTGTACTCTCTCTTTCAGTTAATATCTTGTTTCCCTAGAGCACTTCAGGTCTTGCTTCTATCACATGCTATGTATTTAGTTTCTATATAATAAGTGTTTTCCCCCAAACAGAACTAAAGTTCTACTGTGTAGCTCAGGACCTTGTACATAGCAGTTGTTTAGTAAATACTGGTGGACAAAAGCAAGTGACATCTTGTGATGCCTATAGACTAAAAAGAATTCCTTCTGAAGTCCCTTTGTCTCAAATGAACTTGCAAAATTTGTTTAAAAAAATTTTCTTGGACTTGGACCTAAGGATACTATTCATATTTCTTAACACTTTTGATAAATTTTTAACAAAAAAGATTTAAGCATTCTTGACAGTTTCCAGAATTGCATTTTATTCAAAATCTGGCCCATGAGTTTAATCTAATTTTAATATTATAGGCTCATGCCCAGTCTTCTTCACAAAGGTGAGAAAGTCATCAGGGCTCAAGCCCATCGTAGCTGTGTTTGTCATCGGATGGAAGTATACCTTTTCATATCCACCTTCCAGAAAAGCAGAGTCCAGGACAAATTTTACGTCTCCCTGGTCACAGAAGAGAGCCAAAGGTGTGGCACAACCCTGGCCAACTTTTAGCTTTTCTAGCATAGCCGTTTCATCGGCAAACCTCAAATTTCCACTTCCGACACCAAGTTGCTTGGCCAGATCATTCAAGTTAATCTTCCTGTCGTGAAGGACCGTTACCAACCAATAATTCTTCTTCTTTTTGTCTTTAAGAAACAGGTTCTTACTGTGTGCCCCTTTCAGATGCTGGACATGAGGCATCATTTCTTCAACTGTAAATACCTGTAAAGTGAGATGTCTTTTAAGAATATGGTTTAGCAAAAAATAAAAACGCCCCGCGCGCGCGCGGCTTTGCTGCTCCCCGCCCCCCTCGGCCTCGCCCCCTCGCCCCCTCGGCCTCGGCCCCGCCCTCCCCGCCCCCCTCGGCTCCTGCCCCGCCCTGGCGAGCCCGGCGTGCACACCATTGCCGTGGGGCTCCGGCGGCCCGGCCTGCGCCGCGGGGCAGAGGGGAGCAGGCGCGCTGCCGGGCACTGCGGCTTGGGAGCCGGGGGTCGTGGCCGGGCCCGGGGGCCCGCCGCCGCCTCCTCCTCCTCCTCCTCCTCCCCCCACTCTCCGCAGGCGCCCATCGCGGGGAAGGGCCGGCGGCGCTCACCTCGGGGTGCTCCAGGCTCTCGGCCGGGATGGCCAGGTCCCGCAGCCGCGCCTCCAGGGCCGCGCGGAGCTCGGGGCCGGCCATGGCGCGCGGGGCTCCGGGGCCCGGCCTGGGCCCGGCCCGCACACGTGGCGCCGCAGCCGGAGGAGGCGGGTGCGTCACTACGGAAGGCTGGGCCCCGCCCCGGGAACGCCCCCTCCTCCGGCTCGTGCGCACTCTGGTCTTGGGGGCGCGGCTCGCCCGGCGGGAGGGGGCTCCCAATAAACTCCTTAGCAGCCTGTTTTTCTGATTTTCTGTATCGCTTTTAAAAGGGGTGCAATCTGCGAGCATTTTTTTAAATATTTCCCCCCAATTCCATGTAAAAAACAATTTTTGACATTCATTTTGAGTTCCAAACTCTCTCCCTAACCCTTCCTAAGACAAGCGAGCGCTATCCCTGGGAGATCTAATAAAACATGTCCATATTAGTGATTTTGTGGAGCAAAACACCCCACCCCCCACCCCCAAAGAAAGAAGGCGGCTGAAAAGTGCAGTCCTGCCTGTATTTTCAGTTCATTCTCTGCGAGCGGATGCCTTTCATCTTGAACCCTTTTGGGGTCCTCTCAGCAAGCGCTAAGCGCTAACCACCACTCAGGTGCTGAATCAGGTGATGAGAGCCCGGGACAAGAAGGAAACACTGCTACTGTCCTAAAAGGGCTTGTTTCCCATTGGGGCGTGCATAGACAAAACACATGCAAAATAAAGCTAAGTGAAGACCCCAGGGGGGCAGGGCCCAGAGACCGTTCATACCAACACTTTAGTTTGCTGGCAGAGATTTTGAAGGACTCTACTGAAAAGCATCCTCGGGCTAAACTCGTAACAGACAGGGAAAAGCTCTGTTTTGGGGTTCCACTGGTCTGGAGGAAAGGACCTTTTGCCTCATACCCAACATTTCCAACTCCAAATGTCCGAGAGGTGGACCGGCCGATATGACCAGAAAGGACAATGCCCCCAGGGGCTTCCCTTGTCCATCTGGAGAGGTGAAAGCAAGGTAAGGGTGCGAGTGAAGCTGAGAGGAGGAAAAGAAAAGAAGGATGTGTGCCAGAGAGGACCACTGTCCTGTCAGAACATGCATTTGGTTACAATTGTTAAAATCTAGTCATCACCTCCTTTCCCTTCCTTTCCAGGAGCATATAAATAATAATGTCATAAACTGACTTTTGGTTGAGCCTAAAATTTTGTAGTTTCAGACTGAGAGAAGGGAAACGAATTCATTTAAGAAGAGATTTCCCTAGTTTAGGCTAAGATTGAGAGCTGAGCCACCCAGGGATTATTTTAGACTGATTTTGATTTTTGAGAATATTCCAGAGCATCCTTTGAACCTGGTGAGAAAAAATTTATAAGAAAAAAATATATTACCTTCTAGGCAATATAACTGAAGGATGGAAACAAAAGTGTTATCCTTGATTCCTCACTCTGTCTTTGCCTTCATGGCCAGGTAGTTTCCAAGTCTTTTCAATTCTACCTCTGTAACATCTCTTCTGTATGAACCCTCATGCCTCCAACACTGCAAGCCTTCTGGTTGGTCTCCCAATTGCTATTCCTAAAGTACAAGTCTCACACCTGCCTCAATAAATTCTAACGGCTCCCTATTTGCCTCCAAAATTCTAGTAGCTCCTATTTTCCTCCAGGATCAAGTAGAAAACTCTGTTTGACTTTCAGAGTGCTGCCTAACCTTACTGATACCTTCCTCCTTTTCAAGTTTTCTCACACCTTACTATCCTTTAGTGAAGACTCATCATGATCCAGTGACACTGGAACATTTGTTGCTCCTTTCACAGAACAGATTTCCCAATCTCCCATCATTTTCACTGGCTATCCCACAAATCTCCAAGAACTCCATCCCTTCTCATCTCCATGACTGGCATCATGTCTCAGGATCTCATTTCCTACCAAAAAACCTTTCCCCTTCCTATTTAACCTTTGTACTTTCCCTCTGAAATTATCTCCAATTAATATATACATATAGATGTGTGTTTGTACATATATGTATATTTATACACATATCTTGTCTGAGCATAGTTACTTATGTGTTGTCTATAATCTTATGCTGAAAGAATTTTATAAGTACCAAATAAATGTTATGCACTACTCTAAGCATATTTTTTAAGAGTACAAAAGGACATTAAAAAACTATCATGGACCACAACTAGTCTATGATTTACTAAATTCATTCAAGGGTACATAGAGATTTGCTTCAGTTTATACAATAATTAACCGAAGTATTACTTGATGCTAAGTCATCCTGACTCCTACTCTTTTCTCTGTTAGATCAAGTTAGCTTTTATATGTGCTGTATGATAGGTAAGGAAATGAAGAATCATCCATGGAATTTTTAAATGTTTAAATTCCATTTAAAAATATGTACCAGCAGAAATTTCCCCCCCCCCCCAAAAGGAAGAAATCCCAGTGTTGTTCCAGTTGTTTCTGGAACAGCATCTGCCCATAACAGTCACCTTTCTTTCCAGGTTGTTGTTATTGTTGTTGTTTGTCCTTTCTTGAAAAGGACCTTGACATCAGGGAGGTGATGCCATAACATGCAAGTGAATTGGATTTGAGTGGGGGCAGGCTGTACAAAGTCACCAGTCTCCCTTTTCTCCTCTGGAACTGTCTGGGTCCAGTGATCAGATATAAATCAGAAGGACTGGAGATGGTCCTGATGCAAGACAATCAGAGTTAAGTGATTTGCTCAAGGTCACACAGCTAGTAAGTGGCAAGATTCAAACTCCCATCCTGAATGCAAGGCCAGTACTCTATCCCCTGCACCAGCTCAGCATTCCTCCCACCCAAATCCAGTTCATATGCTTGTCATGACATCACCTCCCTGATGTTGTGGTTTTCTTTAAGGATGAAAGACAAACATTGTCTAGGACCAAAGAGAAGACTATTCTTTTTTTTATTTTTTATTTTTTAGGTTTTTGCAGGGCAAATGGGGTTAAGTGGCTTGCCCAAGGCCACACAGCTAGGTAATTATTAAGTGTCTGAGATCAGATTTGAACCCAGGTACTCCTGACTCCAAGGTCGGTGCTTTATCCACTACGCCACCTAGCTGCCCCTGAGAAGACTATTCTTTCTTCAATAGAGCAAGCCTTCAGAGAACTGAAGACAATTAACATGACCTCTCTCAGTCTTCTCTCCATTTATGAAACATCCCCAGTTAATTCATCCAGTAGTCATATGGCATGAACTTACGTTCTTTTGGTATGTGTTGGAACCGGTTCATACCAGCTGTTGAGAGCTAATTGTTAAAAATTGACAAACTACCATTTGATTTATTTTGTTGATTTTCTAGACTTAAGAAACTGATGAAGAAAATGTTCATAATACAGATTCAACTTAAAAAGTATATAAAACAATTTTTGAAGTGTCAGTTGTTAAGCACTTACCTCTGCCTTTGTCCTCCTCGTGTTGCTCTTTTCTGGACACTCTCCAGTTTATCTGTATTCTTATAGTGTAGTGCACAGAACTAAACATCATAATCCAGTTAAGATCTGATGAGGGCAAAGCATGGTGGAACTATTACTTTTTCACTTAAATTCCTGAGTGGAGAATGAAATAGAGAGGGGAGATATTTGAGGCAGCAGGCTGCAGTGGTCCATATGTATGTTAGCTATTTGGGTTAATATAAGTGAAGGGTCAAGGATGTCCAAGTTGCAAGGCTGGGTAAAATCATGGGTGTTTTAACAGCAATAGGAAAATTGAGAAGAAAGCAATATTAGAGTGGGAGGAGGAAGGAGAGTATGAATTCTATATTGAACTTGATGAGCTTGAGATGCTTATGAAACAATCCAATTCAAAATGTCTGAGAGATAGACTGGCCAATATCACCAGAAAGGACAATGATCAATGTTGGAAGGGATGTGGGAAATCTGGGACACTAATACATTGTTGGTGGAGCTGTGAATTCATCCAGTCTTTCTATAAAGCAATTTGGAATTACACCCAAAAGGCAACGAAAATGTGCATACCCCTTGATTCAGCAATACCATTACTGGGTCTATATCCTGAAGAGATTCTGAAAAAGAGTAAAAACATCCCTTGTATCAAAATATTCATAGTAGCCCTGTTTGTGGTGGCAAAGAATTGGAAATTGAGTGAATGTTCATCAGTTGGAGAATGATTTAATAAACTCTGGTATATGTATGTGATGGAACACTATTGTTCTATTAGAAACTAGGAGGGATGAGAGTTCAGGGAAGCCTGGAAGGATTTGCATGAATTAATGCTGAGCAAGATGAGCAGAACCAGAAGAACATTGTACACCATAACAGCAATATAGGAGTGGTGATCAATCTTAATGGACTTGCTCATACCAACAGGGCAACAATCAGGTACAATTTTGGGCTATCTGCAATGAAGAATACCATCTGTATCCAGAGAAAGAATTGTGGAGTTTGAACAAAGACCAAAAACTATACCTTTAATTAACAAAAAAACCATTATCTTATTATGTAATTTTGCTATCTTTTATACTTTATTTTTTTTTCCTCAAGGATATGATTTCTCTCTCATCACATTCAACTTAAATCAATGTATACCATGGAAACAATGTAAAGACTAACAGACTGCCTTCTGTGAGGGGTGGGGGAGGGAAGCAAGATTAGGGGAAACATGTAAAACTCAAAATAAATAAACTTAAAATGTCTGAGAGGCAATTGATGATGTGTGACTACAGCTCAGAAGAGAGACTAGAGCAGGTTATACAGTTCTGAGAATTATCTGCATAAAGATGATAATTGAACTTATTTGAGGTGATGTGATCACTACATGAGATGGTAGAGCAGAAGAACGGAAAAGGACCTGAGACAGTTCCAGGTCAGATACTTTCATCGACATATAGATGGAATTCTTACTCAGGTTATAAAAATAAATCCCTTCTGAGGTCCTTCCAACTTGAGATTCTGTAATTCTGACCCAGTGACGTTTACAATAGCCATCATTTAGCATAATGTAATGCATAAGTACCTAATAAACACTCCTTAATACAGTGAGGAGAGTAAATTGGGGTCACTGTGTTTTAATTCTTTGCCTTAAACCAAGTTATAGACCTTGGAAGATAGCTGAGAGAGCCTGAATAAAGTCTGAATAGGTTCGGGCATCAGTCCATTTTGGCTGAGATTAAAAGCTTTAAAAAGTCTCTTCTGCCTGCCAACTCAGAATTGAAAAAAAAAAACAAACTAGAAATGTTTCCGGTGGTAATGAGCCTGGCTCCTCCAGGCTTACTTCCAAATTACTTCAAGATTTTCTATTAAGATCTGAACCTCCAATTTCACTTTTTTTTTTTTTTTTTAGGACAGTGAATACTTGTCACCTCCAGAAAAAGAGACTGTTTTCCACAATAAATACTCTCTTTCATGTAGTACACAATCAATATTTTAATTTGCTTAAAATTGTTTCTGAAGTATGATTGACTTAGTTCAAAGTGGACCTTTTTTTTTAATAAGAAGAAATTTGAACAAAATCTCCCCAATTCAAGCAATACTAATGAATATATTTTGATATATTCCTTAGGTAGGAATGAAGTGAAGGAGAAATTAAATATTGAAAAATTAGAAGGCTAGCCATAGTCTAGAGTAGATTTTAAATTAAGGCATATCACATGTTAGTTTATGTCTTGGGTGCCACTGTGATTTTCTTTTCCATAAAAATATGAGCAACATATAAAACCTAATATTATGCCCCAAGAAAAGAAAAAAACACTTTTTTTCCCTTTCTTTAAAGAAATCAGTGGACAAAATAAATTTATTTTTGTCTGTTGCAACATATTGGGGGATATTTGAGTTTTGGTTTTTTTAACTCATATTTTTAAAAAGTATGTAAAACTGAATGTCAGGAAAGAAACCTTTACCCTGGTCTGACCAATTGTTTTTAAACCCATTCCCTGTAAGCCTTAATGCTGTATGGTATAGAATGAGTAATGAATGGGGGTTTGGGAAGCTCCTAAGCTGGCAACTACCAGTACCTTCTTATCCAGGCTTCACTAGAATTATGAGCTGCTCTGCAAAAATGAGATGAACTACAACTTGTTCTGAGTCGCTTTTCAATATACTTGTGATTCTTCTTGAGCATCCATCCCTGCCTTGGGGAACCCCAGACTTCTCAGCATTAATGAATGAAGTCTTTGTATCTAGTGTTGAACCTTGTTAGCAGGATGCCCTTGTAATAGCCTAAGAAAATGGGCTTCCATCTAAAAGACTTGGCATAGTACATTTCTTTGATCTGTTGGTGTGTATTTGAAAGCAAAGTAGGATCGTGTCTTCCTGTTACTTTTCTTTATGTTTTATCAATTCAAAATGATTAGTCTGAATAGATTAGGATAGAAGAATTTTTTTGGAATTTATGCCATAGTCTTACTAGCTAAGTATAGAGATTGTGAATTATTTTCCTTCATGAAATTAACTTACAAGTGGAATAAATTTGCATTAATTTTAATCAAAATTGAAGGTTGAGTCTAGAAGTCATCTTATGTCAATCCTCCACTCAGTGTTGATTAAGAATTCTCTATTTTTTTAAATCTCTGATTTGAATAACTGTTAGCATAAAAACACCTTTTGAATGTATTAGATTATAACATTACATTCTTATAGGAATAAGAATAATGATTATGGTCAGAAACAAAACCTACAATCAACATTTTAAATGTTTAATGTAATTACAGTCAGATACAAAACTTACAATCAACATTTAAATTTTTCCTTGAGGCAATAATTATTGCAGTCATTTGAATGGATAGTTGAATGTTCTAGAAATATTGGTATAAATGAAATGTGGGAATATTCTAATTTGGACCAAGAATGCCATAAAGTCTTCACTGTATTACACTGGTGTGGTGACTTTTAAATCAATGCTTTATTTCTAATATAATAGATTATAATTTATTTCTTTACCAGATATATTCTATTTTCCTTTGATTCACATGGGATTTTCATTTCTAAATATATCCTCCTTTCTCTGACCAAACTCGCCATGTTTTTTAATAATAATTTCAATTTTTTTATTCTGAACTTAACATCTCTCTCTCTATACCTGGTAGAGAAAGTCCTATGGAGATGAGTCTGCAGTATACCTGGAGAGAAGATGAGGACTCCTTGTTAATCCTCACACAGAGACTCTATCTCCCAATTTCCAACTCGTTGTCCCCCATGTCTGGGATTCTCCCCCTCATTTTTGCTACTGGCAAGTAGCAGCTAAAATCCTTTCCTTTCTTTTTTTTTATTTCTTTTTTTTTTTCATTTTGATTTTTACAAGGCAATGGAGTTAAGTGATTTGCCCAAGGTCACACAGCTAGGTAATTATTAAGTGTCTGAGGTCAAATTTGAACTCAGGTACTCCTGATTTCAGGGCCGGTGCTCTATCCTTTGCTTCCCCTAGCTACCCCAAATCCTTCCTTTTACATGAAGCATTCCCAAATCCCCCTTAATTCTAGTGCCTTCTCTTTTAATTATCTCTAATCCCGAATATAATTTGTTTGTTTAAAAAAAAAGACCAGCTGAAAGTAAAATCAGTGGACTCAGCAACTAACCTTAATTAAGTGGAAACTAACCTGAAAAATACTCTACAACACATCCTTGTTTAAGCTTTGGAAAAAAGCCTCTTGGGGTGGCTAGGTGGTGTAGTGGATAGAGCACCAGCCCTGGAGTCAGGAGTACCTGAGTTCAAATCCGGCCTCAGACACTTAATAATTACCTACCTGTGTGGTCTTGGGCAAGCCACTTAACCCAGTGCCTTGCAAAAAAATTTTTTAAAAAGCCTCTCATTTCTCTTATTACACTACTCAGAACTTTATTCAGGCCATTTATACTATTTTATAGTTTTATTCCTTTGTATTGTTTGTTTTAGGGAAACTGCCATAAAATACAGTCTGTTCTCTACTAGTCATGAAATCCCCAGCATCTTATCCCTACTCACAGTCTGAGTCTAGTAAATAAATGGACCTTTCGGTAAATGAGAACTCTGAGAAAAGGTTGGTTGGTTCTTGTCCTTTGTTATCAAAGAAGATCAAAATGACATCACAATGTTTGACACAAATTACAGTGACTCCGACTGTGGCTGATCAGACCAATATGAGCTCAGAATGCTCTATCACAGGTTGGGCACAAATAGTCCATGTGAACACCTATGGAGTTTACTCTAAACTTACAGATGTCACATTTCCTTAGAACTGTTTAAATTTTGTCCTTCTCATAGACTGCAGCCCCCACCGATGAGGGCACACTGTGCTGGGCGGTCCTGTGCCAGTGTCTCCCATGCCGTACAATCAATTCTAAAGTTCTTCAAATGAAGACTCCATGGTATTTTGGAAAGATTGGGGGGGGGGGGGGTGTAAATGACCTGTTGAAGGTTACTCTGCTAGTAAGTGATTGAGCCAGGGCTTTACAATAAATTGGATGAAAAGGATTTGAATTTCAATTGGATTTGTGTATTGGGGTAATATCCTGTTTCCTCCTGTGGAAGTTAGGCTAGTTTCTCCTGGCATGTGGGCAAGACTATAAAAAAGTTCTTCAGTGAGACCTTCAGGGTGTCTCAGTATTGCTTCTTCTGACCCCCGTGTGAGCTCTTGCCCTTTAGGACTTCATAAAATAGTTTTGCTTTTTGTTTTTTGTTTTTGTTTTTTTTGACAGTCTGGATCAGCCCTACGGAGTGAAGGATTTACCCCACCTGTGGCAGTTGAGCAGCCCAGTAGAGGGAGTCTGGGAAAATCCACCCAACAGAGATACTATGCCCTATGAGATCTAGCCCAGCCAAGCACTGGAGTGGCTCAACCAGCAGATGAAAAATGATTCTAATCACCGTCATCCTCCTCCTTATCATCAAGTCTGATCTTCCTCCTTCTCTTCTCCTCTTCCTCAGGCTAGCATTTCTATAGATCTTTAAGGTTGACAAAATGCTTTAAAATATCTCATTTTATCCTCACAATCAACCCAAGGAAACAGGTGTTATTACTAACTCCCCCATCTTACAAATAAGGAAACTGAGGAAAGCATCGATTAAGTGGCTTAAGAAAGGTCATACAGAAATGTGCCAGAAACAGGATTAGAATCAGGTCTCTCATGGCTTCTAAGTCAGTTATCTATCCAAAAAACCTCCAAAAAAAAAAATAAGACTGAGAAAACCAAGTTAAGAGACATTTCCAAACTTTAACTCTGAGATAGTATCAGGCTTGATAGCAGCATTCACAACACAGGTGCTACAGATACATAAAATTTGCATATAGCATTTTAAAAATTGATTGTTACATTATATAACTAAGTACATCCATTTAGTTTGGATTCTTTTTATCCAACTTGAATTTCTTTCAAATTGTGAATTTAAGCTTTTTTTCTCTGATTGCTTTTATCCCCCTCATTCTTTAAGCCCACAAATCATTCTTATTCAGATGTACAATTTAAATAATTCATAGAGTTCACAGACCAACATTTTTTGTTGAGCTCAGCAGAATGAAAATTTAGAGGAGCAAGATTCCACCTTGTGGAATCCTAAGGTTTAGGTAGAAGGTTTATATTGTGCTCCAAGTTACATCAATGAAAAGAAGATAAAGGATTTCTCAGCTGGTATTAAGGCAACAGTTTCCAATTTGGTCTAATCAGCATTATCATATAGAATTTATTTCATATCTCTGTCAGACGATACCTCTGGTGTGAACAATGTAATAAGGATATAATTGGAAAAGACTCATTTTAGAAAGCTAAGGATTAAAATTGTAAGAAAAAAGTCTCATAGTAGGAAATAAATGTTGGTTGGTTGTACCAAGGAGAATCATGTAATTGCTTATACATTGAAAACTGCTAATAAAATCACACACAGAAAATCATTTTCTCTGTTCCTATTTCACTCAGAGGAAACTAGATGTAATCTTGAAAGAAAAAACTACAAGTAGCATACAATTTTATGAGATTCAAGAGGAAACATTAAAAGGCTCAACATAATTTCCAGATGGCCAAAAAAACAAAAATATTAAATTGATGATGAAAATCCAACACAGATCTCTTTGATGACTATCAGTATAAAGTGGGTCAGTGGTGACTAATCTCATGTTTTATACCTGGAATTTAGCATACAGAGTTTTTTTTAGGTTGTTTTTTTTTTTGCAAGGCAAATGGGATTAAGTGGCTTGCCCAAGGCCACACAGCTAGGTAATTATTAAGTGTCTGAGGCAGGATTTGAACCCAGGTACTCCTGACTCCAAGGCTGGTGCTTTATCCACTACGCCACCTAGCAGCCCCCAGAGTTTTTTAAATAATGATAATTATTACTGAATTCTAACAACTGTTGCTATTGTAAATGATTGGCCTCTGATATCACACAAAGATTTACTGTATATAAATTAGAATATAGAGTGACCAAAAATGTAAAATTAAAGGTTTTAGAATTGTGACAATGCTCATTATGTAGAAAAAAATATGAGGGACTTTTACATTAATCTAGATCATTTGTCAAATTACAGAAAAGAAAATTGAAGCCTTGAATTTGAGTAACTTGCTGAATATATCACACAGCTAGTTAAATACAATATCAGAAGCCAAACATCCTAATTTTTTGAAAAGAAAAAATATTTTTGAGGCTGATATTCTCCCAAATCACAATACAGTACAGTGTGTTTTTCTTAAATTTTACAAAAAGAAAGAATGTAAGATATAATCATGAAAAACATGCCAGGAGAAACTAGCCTAACTTCCACAGGAGGAAACAGGATATTACCCCAATACACAAATCCAATTGAAATTCAAATCCATTTCATCCAGTTTATTGTAAAGCCCTGGCTCAATCACTTACTAGCAGAGTAACCTTCAACAGGTCATTTACACCCCCCCCCCCATCTTTCCAAAATACCATGCAATAACCCAGAGAATTGTTCAGGGGAGGAGGCTTGCAAGGATCAGTGGAAGGAGTTCATTCATCAGTGAAGAAATCACAAGGTTCTCTGACTCAGGAGGGCAAGAAAAAGCATAAATGGGTTCCTGAAAAAAGTTACAAGTTAATTCACAGAGCTCTTTAGGAAGGCAGAAAGATAAAGAAAATGAGTTTCAATAGAAGTAGTGAAATTAAGCAAAGAAGAAAGTTAACAAGCTTGCTGGTGAGAACATTAAAGACAGTTGAGAAAGGGGAAAGAGATCAGCCATGAGATGAGTGGCTGGGCTGAGATCAACATGGATCCAGCAGTTTGAAGATAGAAAGAGAGACCTTTTCCAAGAAATTCTTGGAGAATGGGTCAGGTGGAATTATGAATAGAACTGAGGTACCAGGAGGTACCAGGAAGGAATGAAGGAGTGGCTTAATGTATGATGTTGTTAAAAGAGAAGTATCTTGCTAGGTTTTCTAATATTAAGAAAATATTCTTTATGCCTGTCTGATACTTTTTGAGGTCTCTGAGATGCAAATTCTCTCCAATTGTTCAATGTACCTTAATTGTTATATGTAAATTAAACAAGGAACCTCAGTACATTCCTCTACTCCAGCTTCTTGCCTCTCATAGAGAGAGTGGGTACCTGACCCCAGTCATGTAGAGGGGATCTTTAATCTGCTTTTCCCCATCTCTTCCTTGCATAGAAAGTGGGTAAGACTATAAAAGTTTGGCCCCCATTCCCTTCCAGGTTGAACTCACTCACTGGAGTCTAAGCTCAATTTCCTTTCTCTCTTTCCCTCAGGTATTCTCACCTAGGCCTTTGTTATTCAGCCTGTCCTTAAGTAACTTGCTGTCCCTCCAGAAAAACTTTGTGAACTTGGCAGACCTGTGATGAACTTTGCAAACCTATGAATAAAAATCCTGAGCTTTCATACCTCCAGGGTCAGTAGTGAGTTCTTCACATAATGAGCCCTTATCTATGAGCTCTTTGGATCACCACCACTCAATTTCCCCATCAGCTCTTGCCCGGAGAATCAAAAATTATAGCTTAACCTTAAATTCTTAAATTAAGGTTAAGAATTTATAGCATTTTAGCTGCTATCATTAGCTTGTAAATACTTAGTTCAGAGTGATTAAAATGACTTTTATTAAGACATCTTAACAAAGGGACCACCTCTCTCTAGGAAAGAAGGGTGCTGAACTATGGCAAGGCTGGGTCTTATATACAGTTTAAAAAGTTTATTCCTCCCCCTTCTTGCCAGTCATTGGCTAGGATAACAATCTAATTGATATATTTACCTCCATATTTTTTCCCCACCCTCCTTATTATGGGGTAGTGAACAGCAACCTCCTTGAGAAGGTGCAAAGGACAAAACCTCATTCAACATCTGCGAAGTTATTTCTTTAATCATATTTCCCTTTGTCTCTGTAAATTGTACAGTCCTGAGTATGTGCACCCTGCTTCCAGAAGGAAGTCCACAGACATTTGCTCCTCCCCAAGAAAATATCCTGTCCAGGGTTGGTACAGATAATAGTAACTCTAAACTGACTCAGTCAAATGCCTCCGGTGTTTTTCTCCTCTGTACCAGAATATGACTAGGAACTGAGAATCTTGGCTGAACTGGGCTACTTCTCAAACTGCTGTGGACCACCACAAGTCTAATAGCTCACCACACCAAAAGACCAGGCAATGATTTCCGTTGACTGAATTCTCCTCCCCCAGGGGAACAGGGATTGAGGCTGTATGTGCAGCAGTCACCAAACCAGTAAGGACTTGTAAAAGAGGAGCAAACATTGTGGTGTCCTTCAGCAAAACCTCCCACCACTCCTAAGACCTCATTTTCTAAATCAGAGATTAGACTCTCCCTTGATAGGAAACACAGACTCATGCATGATATAACTATGTTATCCAACAATCTCAACATCTTTTTCTTTTAATAGAGTACATACATCTTCACTCTACCTCTCCTCCTTTCCATCAAAACCTTCACCCCTTGGTTGGTACATTATCTATAAGGAGAGGGCATAAGTATGGGCAACACACTTACAGAATCAAGGGAAATTTGCAGGTATAAAAAGGGGAAGATCCCCTGACTAAACCTATACACATAGGCATGAGGTGGTGGAGATGAATTGGTTCAGTCTTTCTCCTCCTTTCTCTTCTCCTCTGGAAATACCCAATATCCTTCTGCATCTTCTGAATCTGTTCCTAAAAGTCCTCTCTATCTCATGTGATTTGTTGAGGCCTTCTCTTCTGGTAAAAGAACTTCTTAACTTCAGTTTATTACAATTTACATTTTGTCTTACTCACTGTCATGTTGACATACACACTTTACTTAACACAGTAAAAGTCCATAATTGTTTAACTATATAAGTGAATTCACTGAAAATTGACAAGCTAAGCTTGTAACATAAACATTTGACAATTAGTACAAGAAGCATTCAGCAAGTGACTTAAAATTAAAAACAATCTTAACCTTTTTCTCTCATTACAATAATGACTCAATCCTTAACCAAATTGAATTGTTTTTTTCCAAAATATTTCCAAATATACCATTGGGTTTTTTCCCTGATATATTTATCTGACTCACATTCCTTTCCTTAAACTAGGCCTTGAAATTAATTATACAGGATCATATCTCTATGTCCTAAAAGCTTCCTTTTCCTCTTACTTAAATATCGCCTCTAACATAAAAATTAAGGGATTTCAATCCTTATTTAAACATATAGGTGACAGCAGGTGCCAGAGTCACACATTTAACCAATCTGGCTAATAAATCCAATTGACATAAAACTTCTTTATCTGGTTTGCTCAAAGTGGCTTACTATAAAGATCCAGAACATCAAAGGAAAATTCCTTTATAGATAATTTTTGAATGTCAGAGGTCACGTGAGTAATCAAATGTCTTAAGCCAGATTTTAATCTGCCAAGTGAGACATTTTCCAAATGTTGCATTTGGGAAATCAAGTTAGAAAGGGTCCAACCTCAAATCATACTAAAAAGCTGTCCCTTCAACTTCTCATCCCTGTCACCTGAAGGCTTAAGCCCATTTGGCTTTCCCAGCTCCAGGAACACAATGACCCTCCAGTATTTCCTTTTGCTGATCAATCCTGGTATCAGATATAAAAGAGAAAATAAATTAAAAGTCATATGATCTAAAATAGTAATTTTACCTTAATTGGAACTCAAGTTCAATTCAGTAAATTCCAATTATAGCCTTGATGGGGTCCTGACTAATGAATCCCCTACTCAAAGATTTGAGTGTCCTTCCTGGGTCCTTCCTAAAACCAGGAATTCTAACTATGGCTGGCCCTACATACCTTATCTTCTCTTGCTTGAAGCCTCTGATCTCTAGACCCACATCCCTTTGTCTGAAATCATTTCCTCCCTATATATAAAGATGGTATATTAAGTGACTTAATAGTCACAACTAGTCACTTGACTAGCTGTCAAGTGTCTGAGACCATATTCGAACTCCTAACCTTGTGATTCCAAGGTCAGTGCTCTATCCACTGCCAAAGGCAGCCTCAGACATTTTCTAGCTCTGTGACCTTGGGCAAGTTACCTAACCCTGAATGTCTCACATACAGGTCCATCTCCAGTTGTCTTGATTCATATCTGGCCACTGAACCCAAATGGCTCTGTAGGAGAAAGTGAGGTTGGTGTCTTACCCCAGCACCCCCCACTCAAACCCAATTCATATGCTTGTCAAGGCATCACCTCCCTAATTTAGTGGTTTTCTTTGGGAATGAATGACAAACATTAAGCTGCTTGAGGGCGAGGATTTTTCTTCTTTTTTTGTAACCCCAGTACTTCCCCAGTAGACTGTAAGCTCCTTGAGGGCAAGGACTGTCTTTCTTTTACTTTATTTTTCTTTTCTTTTTTTGTATTCCCAGTGCTTCCCCAATAGACTGTAAACTCCTTGAGGGCAAGAACTGTCTTTTGTTTTCTTTTTTTTGTAGTTTCAGTTGTTAACTATAATTTTCTTAGGCTAAAAATGAAATAACAAAGTTAATTTTATAAATGAAGTTTTATTCTCTAGGATCTTACCAAAACCCATGGGTGGATGTTATCCTTATGAATGCCAGTGCTGATACAAAATTTGGGGGGCATTTTATACAGAAAGGATAAAGAATGAGTTAGGCAACCAATGAGATTTCACATAGATGACATGGTTTTAAAATCTGATTCTCTCAAATCTTAAGATATTTGCTTAAAATTCCTATTGACAAGAATCCCACTTAGGTTGGAAAGTAAATGTTTACAAATAACAATGGGATTTTCTCTCTGCTCATCCAAGATATCTTTTGTCTTGAGGTTTATTGATCAGGTAAGGAATTTATTGGTGCTAGCATTGAGATGATTAGGTAGTATTCACATAGGCCAAGTGAAGACAGGCTGTACATAGCAGACTGACATTTTATAACTATTAGTTAAAGGTTAAAAGACTAATTTCTGATCAGAAATCTAGAGATTTGAAGTATTAATTCCAATTTGAAGAATATCAGATTAGACATGTGCTTAACACATTGTAGGGGTCTAATAAATGCCAAAGATCTGTGATTTAATTTTTGTTATTCTTCTTACTGACCTTTTGTGGTCCTTAAAAAATAAATTTAGTAGGGGCAGCTAGGTGGTACAAGTGGATAGAGCACAGGCCCTGGAGTCAGGAGTATCTGAATTCAAATTCGGCCTGAGACACTTAATAATTACCTAGCTGTGTGGCCTTGGGCAAGCCACTTAACCCCATTTGCCTTGCCAAAAAAAAAAACCAAACATTAAAAAAAGCAAATAAATTTAGTGATATCTCTTTTTTTTTTTGGCAAGGCAAATAGGGTTAAGTAGCTTGCCCAAGGCCACACAGCTAGGTAATTACTAAGTGTCTGAGACCGGATTTGAACCCAGGTACTCCTGACTCCAAGGCCAGGTGCTCTATCCACTTTACCACCTAGCTGCCCCTGTGATATCTCTTTTTAAAAAATATTACTTTCATGTCACTCTCTCCATATAGCCAGTTGAAACTTTTTGAGAAAACCCCCCAATAGGAAGCAAAAGCCAAATCAAGCTAAAATCACATTTATTGATAGCTTCCTAAGACAGGACCTCTAGTTAGCCTGCATTGTTCATTTACTCTTATCTTAAATCACCTTATGTTGCCTTGGCTTGTCCAACCACAAAAGGGCACAGTCTCTCAAAGGATGGGGTTGGGGCTGGGGGCAAGGTGCCAAAGAGATGGAAGAAACCCAGAAAGATGTGGGAGGGAGAATTGGTGAGGGGAGGGAAGCAGAAAGGAAAAAGATCCAATTCAAAAGTATACTTCCAGGGCATTACAAGCAAGTTGTCTCTAAGTACCCTTTTCAAACTTTAATTGGCTGGTATTTTGATTTGATCTCACCCACTCCTCTGTTAGTCTAATTTGTTCAATAGGAGACTTATGAAATTCATATATATATATACATACATGCCTCAGAACTATTTTGATTTATATTTCTCTTATTATTCATGATTTAGAGCAATCTTTCATATGTTGTTAATAGTTTGCAAATCTCTTGTGAAGTTATCCCTTGGGGAGCTTATTCTTATATATGTGTATCCATTTCCTATATATCTTGGATATCAGGTGCTTATTAAAGAAATTTGCTGCAAAGATTCTTCCAATTGGCAGTTTCCCCTTCTCAAAAAATATAGTCTTAATGAGTTACTATGTTTAAAATAAAAAAAAGTCACCCTGAGTAATGAACCTCTCTAATTAGCCTGGCTGATCTTTATATCCAATGAATATTTTCTCCTTAAGCCCATATTCAAAGTTTTTTTAATTTTGGTAGAATGTTGATAAAAGAATGCTGTAGTAGAGGCAATGTGATATGGGAAAAAGAGACTTTGATTAGAATTCTGAAGGTTTGAGTACAAATTCCAGCTCTGCTACTTACCACATATCTATATGAGCTTGTTTGATTAAGGAGTTTAGATTTCCATTCACTCCTACAAAATGACATGTTCACACCAACAAAACTAAAAAGAGTATATTTAATAAAGTGATTATAAAACAGGTAGAAATAAGTTTTACAGCAAAAGTAACCAATAAGTTCCAATATAATAAAAAGAACAAAGTCTACATAAATATAGATATTAAAAGAAAACATCACCAATGGGTTTTGGGGGGGGGGGCTTCAACATCTGAATCAAGAGTGACTGGGGAGTCCCACGTTATAGTTTTCAGAGTCCTGATCGGGAGAAGTCCTAGGCAGAGCATCCTCTCCATGGATGAAAGAGGGGCTGCTCAATGCTAGGGACTTTTAAGGGGTCCCAGACAAAGATGGCACACTGCCAATAGGCTTATATAAGCTTTTTTGGGGACTTAACCAGAACATGTGAAGAGTTTGTGCATGACCTGGGCAGAGTATGTATATGACCTGGGAAGACTTGCGGCCAAAGTTCTAAAAATAATTAAACGTTGGCATATAGCCAACCCTCCCAGGATTCAACTTCCAGGAATAGCTAGTTCCTAGAAGGAGTATTTGGCAAATGCAAAGACAATCAAGTTCATGCAAAGGTGATGGGGGGCCTTGGGTGGGGGAACCAGCATATGGCCTTGATCAGGATCAAAATGGGTGTTAACCCTTTAGAGATTGAGCAAGTCACTAAATTTCTCTGTCCCTTAATTTCTCCATTTACAAAATTAGGGGTTTGGTTTAGATGGTACCAAAGACTCCTTTCTGTCCTAAAACCATAATCCCATGATTATGATTCAGCTTGTCTTCATTTAAAAAGCAAACTATCAATCAAAGCTTTAGTTTTCTAACTAAATTCGCAAGTGATAATCAGTGATTTACTAGATTTGGGATACACATTATTAGCAATTATTCATCAGGTGTGGAACATACTGTTATTAGCTGTTTATCAAATTTGGGGGTCACGCATCATTGGTAATTTATCAAATTGTGGAAAATACACATGTCATTATCAAACTATATTATTAAAGTCCTTGTCTTATTACAGGAAAACAATTTATATAACTGATGCAGAGAAATGGAGTGATGAGATCAGTTGGAGACTAACTTTGTAAATCTTTTGTTTGCATTGTTAAGGCAATCTTCCTTCTTCCTTTATCATCTAATTTAGGCCACACCTGAGGGTCTGACCTTCAACCTTATTTGGATTTCATTGTCTTCTGGTGGGGTGGCCAGGTAGCCAGGCACTGGAAAATACCCAAGTCCACCCAGAAGAGACCCCTCCCCCAAAAGCAAAATCTCCAGTGTGGGACCTGGGGTGCTCCCAGGTCATCATCTTCCCTCCCATGGACTCTGAGGGAGAATTTAAGGAGATTGAAGAAGGGGCTCATTCTCTTGGACCTTTCAACCTCCTGTTAAAACCCTGTTTAGTTGGCCTGACCAGTTCAATCAGTAATTCACATGGTCTTCTCTTTAAACTCTTTTCACTTTTCTATCACTTTCTTAATGTGTTATAACATCTTTTAATAAATCTCTGTCTTCTTTTCAACACCTGCACTCCTGAGACTGAGTTGCAATTCATCCCGAGGCAGAACCAAACCCAAGAAACAAACCAAAGGCTACATAACAACCTTGTTGATGTTCAGTTGTGTCTGACAGTTCATGACTCTGGATCACTGTCCAGGGGTTTTCTTGGTAAATATACTTGAGTAGTTTGTTATTTCCTTCTTCAGTGCATTAAGATAAATAAAGGGTAAGTGAACTGCCCCAAGATCACACAGACATTAAATGGATGATGCCCCATCTGAACTCAGGTTTTCCTAACTCCAGGCCCAATGCTCTATCCATTGAGCCATCTAGCTGCCCTTATATAACAACTCCTGTCACAAAATAGAGGTATAAAACATAAAAGTATGTTCTTCCTAAATTAACATACTGAATACCACTATATCTTTACATTGTGGTAGCATGTTTGAAATGTATTTCTTTAATCTTAAAAAAAATCTATTCCAGACCCCATTTGAAGGCAAGTTAGGTTGAGAACAGAATTTCTTAGGGAAATGGATTAAGGGTGGTGACCAAAATTTAAAACAAAGAATAGCTCTTGTCTCTTAAGATCATTGCCAACTCCTCTTAATTAAATTGATAAGTGATAGATTGCATTTATGCATTCTCACCAGAATTGACAAAGGATTTAGATTTTGGTCACTGGAAAGAGTTCTTTTATTTAAGGGAGGGGAGTAGTCAATGGAGGAACTGAAAAATTTGTTTTGGAATGTTAATCCCAAATTGTATTTTAACATATTTTCTTGTTGAAAATTCCTTCAAAATCATCTTGGGGATATAGTCATATCAAAGGTCATGAGGATAATTAAGTCCTATGGACATTCTCTTCAAGCTAGAAATGATATGGTTATAAAATGTTAAATAAAATTGTTCAAAAACTAATATAACCAAGATTAGAAGGAAAGAAGAAAATTGAAAAACAATTTTTACAGCCAGTGTTTCTAATAAAGGTCTCATTTCTAAAATATATAGAAAATGGAGTCAAATTTATAAGAATACAAGTCATTCCTCAATTGACAAATGGAAAAAAAGGCTATCAAGAGGAAGTTTTCAGATGAAGAAATTAAAGCTATCTATAGTCATAGAAAAAGTGTTCTAAGTCACCATTAACTTGAGAAATGCAAATTAAAACAATTCTGAAGTACCACCTCACACTTATCAGATTGACTAATCAGAAAAGGGAAATGATAAATGTTGGAGGGGATGAAGAAAAATTTCTACAATAATTCATTGCTGGTGGAGTTGTGAACTGATCCAATCATTCTGGAGAGAAATTTGGAACTATACCTAAAGAGCTATAAAAACATAACATTTGATCTTATAATACCACTACTAGGTCTGTATACTAAAATAGGAGAAAAGATTCACATGTTCTTGTAGAATATTCCTAGCAGCTCTTTGAGGTAGCAAGGAATCAGAAATTGAGGGGATCCCTATCAATTGGGGAATGGCTAAACAAGTTATAGTAGATGAATGTAATTGAATATTATTGTTCTGTAATAAATGATGAGCAAGCAGATTTCAGAAAAACCTGGAAAGACTTGCATGAACTGATGCTGAGTGAAGTGAGCAGAGCCAGGAGAACATGATCAACTGTGATAGACTTAGCTCTTCTTCGCAGTAAAGTGACAAAAGACAATTCTAAAAGACCTGAGATGGAAAATGTCATCCACATCCAAAGAAAGAATTATGGAATCTGATTGCAGATCAAAGCTTACTATTTTCAATTTTTAAAATTTGTTTTTTGTTTTATCTTCATATTGTTTTCCCTTTTGTTCAGATTCTTCTTCCACAAAATGACTAATGTGGATATATGTATAACATGATTGTGCATAAATAATCTATATCAGATTACTTGCTACCTGAGGAT
Source organism: Macrotis lagotis (assembly GCF_037893015.1). Classification (NCBI taxonomy): domain Eukaryota; kingdom Metazoa; phylum Chordata; class Mammalia; order Peramelemorphia; family Peramelidae; genus Macrotis; species Macrotis lagotis. The sequence goes on along the minus strand of NC_133658.1, from coordinate 110,096,479 downwards.
GGAGGGAGAAAACATTTAAAAAATGAATATTGAAAATAATCTAAACTAAAAAAGTTTAATGTCTTTAATACTATATTTCTAATAAAAATATTTTTTTAGCTTCTAATTAGGGTTTGTAAATCTGAATGTTAACTTTTGACCTCCTCAAAAATCTGTGTCTCTCTAGATATATATCTGAAAGCAGGATCTTTCTGTTTCATACAACCTTTTTCTCCTGAATTCATATGCAAGTTTGTAAGTTTAGCTTTCACAATTGTATAATTTATTATAAACACCATCCTGAGAACAGGAATTCATCTGGTTATCCCAGAATAGGATAAAATAGTCTTCCTTCTAACTTAATCCTTATCAGTTTCCCTACAATAGAACAGACCTTGTGAACAGGTTAGTGACACCTTGTGAACAGGTTAGTGCCACTTTATGTACTAATGTGTAACCTGATTAGTTGGCCACTAACAATTTTATGTCTCATTGTCCTTTGTATATAAATATGCCCCCCCAAACTCTGTATCAATGTTGATATCTTTAGGGATATCATCCACCCATGGATTGTATAAGATTATAGAGAATAAGACTTCATGGATAAACTACCTTTTTTGTTATTTTATTTTTAGCCTAGGAAAATTGGGGTTAAAATTACCTATATTTGGAAAAACAAATAAATAATAAAAATATAATGGAAATAAATGATTTGTTTCTAGCAGATTTGTACCTAAAACAGACAATATTAATATTTTTTCTTCAACATTAGGAATGATAAAATGTTGTTATATAGACATGAACTTATCTAAACATACAATACAAAGAAAACCTTAAATGACTCTGACAGAAATCAAGGAAGAACTGAACAAATGGAGAAATGGCCCTGTTTAATATTGGATTGGGCAAATATAACAAAAATGACAATAATTCCAAATTAATTTACATCAGCTAAAATGTTATGTCATAGATGAATATAAAGTCAGAACAAGATACTCTTAGAAAAACAAATATAAGAAAACAAAAATACTAGGAAAAAGAAAACAGGTGAAGATATCTAACACTATTACATATTAAAATATTTGCTATGTTTGTATTCATTGTGGAACTGGTATTTGGTGGGAAGGAAGTCAAGTAATGGATATAAAGCTTTACCCGTTAAGAAATAGTGATCACAAATTTAGCTTGAACCTGAAAACTACATCTTCTTTTCTAATAATGTTAAAGGAGCAGATTACTATAATCCTTGCTTTGTGGAGAGAAAAGAGGCCAAGTTTCTGGTCTCAACCTCCTATTTCCCCTTCTGGCAGAAATTAGTCTCTTTTTGGTTAAAGGGTAGAGGGAGACTAGGAAAGAGGCATTTATTTTGCTCCAACAACACTTTCATACTATGCATAGGGGACAGCTCTATAGTACCATAAAGAGGAAGTTACAAAATTTGATACTGGAAAATGAATAGAAAAAGGTGAATAGAACAAAATAGAAAAATCATGAATAGAACCTAAAATATAAAATATAGTGTTGATAAACATATACTTTAAAAAATGATGAGAAATGAAATTCTCTTCATTAAAAACTACTGGGAACACTGGATAAGTTGAAGTGATATACTTCACAAAGTATGCTATAATAAATTTTAATTGGATTTATGATATAAATGTTAGAAAAAAATGGAAGGATTTCTTAAATAAACAAGATGTCCTTGGATAAAAAAAATCAGTAAACAAGCTTCTTAAGATGGTGTCAAACTCAGAACTACAAAATGATAATCCCTTTGTACTCTTTAAGTCCACATTTGTAGCACTGGCTTTAACTCTAAGTGCCCTATTTTAGGAAGATCATTGATAACCTGCCAAATCACATAACCTCCCTTGACCTCATCTTTCTGTTCAATAAAGTGAGGGGATCTCTGAAATTCCCTCCAGCTTCCTGACCCAGTTTTGATCAAGTGGAGTCATGAAAAAAAAGTAGAATAATAAATTCTTGTTATTTTATTTTTAGCCTAGGAAAATTAGGGTTAAAATTATGTATAATTGTAAAAACAAACAAATAATAATAAAAATTTAATGGAAATAAATGGAGACCATGGGCTCCAGGAACTGGAGCTCATTGGATATGGGGGGAGAGAAACAATGTTTCTATCTTTTTTTTTCTTTTTTGCAAGGCAAAGTGGCCCAAGGTCATAGAGCTAGGTAATTATTCAGTGTCTGAGGTCACATTTGAACTCAGGTCCTCCTGACTCCAGGGCTGGTGCTCTATCCACTGCATCACCTAGCTGCCCTCTATCTTTTTTTCAAGACCTGTCAGATTAGAGGTTCTTTTTGGTGCCAGGAGCAGAATTGAAAGAGTGGGTCAAAGAGCATTTTTTAAATACCTACCGCATGCAAAACCTTAGGGATAAAAGGAAGAAGAACTCTCAAATGGGAAAGACAATACAGACGAGAAAACTATTATCTCGTGAGGGCCCTGGAGGGTGAAGAAGGTGAAAGCGAAAAATGGGGGAGGGGATTAAGAATTCCCAAAGAAAGGGGAAAGGATGTAATTTTTAAAATCGGGAATCGATAGCCTATGGGAGGGTACTAAAGGCGCGCATGCGCACGCGGGTTCCAGGGCCAGGACTGCAACTGCTTGTCTGGTAGTCGACCTCTGGGTGGCGCTCGCTCTGTGTGACCCACGAAGGGATGACTTCCGGCGGAAACCGGAAGAGGCCTGGAAGGACGGACTGGCCACCCGTTCCGGCTCCGGAAGGGGAGCTCTGGAGCTCGTTCTCCCGGTTTCGGGGCTCCTCTCTACTCGCCTCCTCCGCTGTGAGTGAGGTTTGTTTAGCCGCTGCCGCCCCGGCTGGAAGCCCTGCTCGTTGCCTGGGACCCCGGTCCATCGAGATCCCCGTGGACTTGATCCCACGGTCACTGTCACCTTCCATCATGGACCCGAGGCCCTGTAGTGGCCTCTGATCCCACCGGGACGTCAGTGCAGGTCTCCAAACACACCCCAATTTGTACCGCAGCCCCACTGTCAAAGGTCAGACGAAATGACTCGGGCCGAAGCCCCACAAGTTCTCTCCGCCGATCTTTGTTGTCAATAATAATAATAATATTTATATGGTGCGTTAAGGTTGGCCAGGCATTTTACCTTTGTTATCTCACCTACCTGTGTTACCTCACAACAGCTCTGGGGAAAGGGTGCTTTACTGTCACCATTTTATAGATGAGAGAGGCTGTGACTTGCCCAGGGAGGATTTGAACTTAGTTTTCCTGCTATTTTTTCCAGCCAATTGCTCTATAGTTTTTTCAAATAAACATAATTGTGTGTAAAGAGCCATGCTCTGATAGTCGGGAAACCTAACACCCAAACCTTCCTTATAAAACCTGATTTTCCTATCTATAAAAATGAGGCAATTGGATTAGGATTCTTAATCTCTTTTTGTATCGTGAACGAACCTCTGATTATCTATTGATGAACGTTATGGACACTTCAGGATAGCTTTTAAAAAACAAATTACAGTGGAAAAGTTATGTCAAAATACAATTATCAAATTGGACAATTCCAAAGGACTCACAATGAAAAATGCTATCCATCTCCAGAGAGAGAAAAACTGAAAACTGAGGGTAGTTTGAAGTGTATATTTTAAAATTTTCTTTATTTTCATGTTTTTATTTCTTCAGATGTATAATGGGTTTCATATTTCTTGCCTTCCTAATGGATGAGGAAGGAATGAAGGGAGGGAGAGACTTGGAATTGAAAAGAAAAATTTAAAAAGGAGTGATATAAATTTAAAAGAAAAAAAGAATGTCTAGTTGATTCCTCAAGTATAAGTACAATAAATTTTTATTATGGCAGCTATGTAATATGCTTATTGAGCTTTGCATCTGAAATCCAGAAAATTTAAATTAAAATCCAACTTCAGACATTATTTTCTTACCTCTTTAATGGATGGGGGAAGGTGTGAAAGGAGGGAGAGATTTGGAACTGAAAAAAACTTTTTAATTAATATAAAATTTAAAAAAGAAAAAAAGAACCCCTGGACTAGTTGATTTCTTGAGTACCATGTTCAATAATTTCTTTGGTGACAGCCATGTTATAATGCTTATTGAGACTTGCACCTGAAATTCAGAAGACCTAAATTCAAATCCAACCTCAGACACTTAGTATTTGAGTAATCTTGGGTAAACCATTTATCTGTGTACCTTAGTTTTGTTATTTGTAAAATGAAATTAATAATAAATGCTATTATTATCTTCCGATGTCATTGTGAGGGCATGAGGTAATATTTGTAAAGCAAAAAAAAAAACTAGGTAAATGTTAACTATTATTATTCCTGAATATGTTTTCTAGTTCTTAACCACATTTTTTTTTTAAAGTTTTTACTAGGCAATGGGATTAAGTGGCTTGCCCAAGGCCACACAGCTAGGTAATTATTAAGTGTCTGAGGTCTGATTTGAACTCAGGTCCTCCTGACTCCAGGTGTTCTATCCACTGTGCCACCTAGCCTCCCTAAACCACATTTTTTGATGGTGTCAGGTTTTTCCTTCTTCAATTGCCTCCCACCTTCTCTTTGTTAATCTGTGACAAAAGAATTGCCTCAAAACTTGTAATTTTAAAGGATGGCCTCATCACCAAATTCTGTTCTATTCAATCACTGATATTTTTGTTGTGATTCGTATTGTGCCTCTTTTGTTTTGTGGTTGAATTTTCATATACTTATTGAATGAATCTAAATCTTAATGGATTTTTTCCTTGGTTATTAAGGAAGGTATTTCTTGCTAATGTCTTGGGTTTGGAACCATGTGGAAGGTTTTTGAAAGCTTAGCATTTTTTTTGCTATGTTAAAAACAAAAAGATTCAGAAGTAAGCAAGGTGGTGAATTGTGATTGTTTTGAAATGGACCTAGAAAGAAATGATTTACCAAAATAAATCTATTTACTGTAAAGAGCAACTTATTAAAAGATGTTTGTTAGAAATGTAAAGCACTGGCCCTGGAGTCAGGAGTACCTGTGTTTAAATCCGGCCTCAGACACTTAATAATTACCTAGCTGTGTGGCCTTGGGCAAGCCACTTAACCCTATTGCCTTGCAAAAACAAAAACAAAAACGAAACCCTAAAAGAAATGTGTTTTCAAAATCAAACTGCATAAATATCAATTATAGTTGATATATGAGAAATGATTTTTGATTTCATTAACAGAGATTTCAGATCTGTGCTGACTTTTTTTTAAAGTTGAAATATTCAATATTAAAGATTTTTAAATTTTTTTTATAGGAGGAAAATGAACATAGGAATAATACTGAAGTTGGACAATCTGATGCTATTTCCCAGTGCATACAGGCAGCTGCATCTACTGTGTCGAAGAAGAGTTTGTTTGGTTCAATGGAAGCTTGTGCTCTCCTCTACATACCCTGTCTGTACTACTCTGTGTGTACCACAGTCCTGGCAAACAGACACATTCATCAGTGTTGCTTTATCACAGTATAGGCTTTTAAGTATAAAGAAGGTACCCAGCATCTTTTTGCCATCCCTTTATTGTTAATGCTAAGATGAAAATATCTAGTGTCATTCTTAGAGATTAATTTCCAAAATTTTGTAATAAGATTGGAAAAATAAGATTCCTTAATTTTAGGGTTTTTTTTTTGCAAGGCAAATGGGGTTAAGTGGCTTGCCCAAGGTCACACAGCTAGGTAATTATTAAGTGTCTGCTTCTGGATTTGAACGACTCCAGGGCCCGTGCTTTATCCACTACACCACCTAGCCACTCCCATTCCTTATTTTTAAATGCTGAATACTAGGTAATCTTTTTGGGAAGGGGGGAAAGTAAAGAGAAATGTCAGTGGGCCAGAAATACTGATTAATTGGCATTAATATAGTACTTTAAAGCTAATCTTTGATTTTCTCTATCCTTTTATTATCAGCATTATTATTCCCATTAGGTAGAGAAGACTAATGGGTCTCAGAAAGTTAACCTTCCTGTGGTCACACAACTGATAATTTTCAAAAACAGGATTTGAACCTAAGTTTCTACTTTCGAGCCCTTTGCTACCAGGCTGCTATTTTATTACATTAAAAACAGTGTATAGGGGTGGTTAGGTGCCACAGTAGATAGAGCACTGGCCCTGGAGTCAGGAGTACCTGAGTTTAAATATGGTCTCAGACACTTAAAAATTACCTAGCTGTGTGGCCTTGGACAAGCCACTTAACCTCATTTGCCTTGCAAAAACCTAAAAAAAAAAAAGTGTATATCGGGAGGCTAGGTGGTGTAGTGGATAAAGCACCGGCCCTGGAGTCAGGAGTACCTGGGTTCAAATCCGGTCTCAGACACTTAATAATTACCTAGCTGTGTGGCCTTGGGCAAGCCACTTAACCCCGTTTGCCTTGCAAAAAAAAAACAAACTAAAAAAAAAGTGTATATTGACCTAAATTTGTAATGTCCCATGTTACTTTTATCTGATGATCAAATTATTTGTGGGAATAGTTTGAAAAAAATGTAGTAGCTTTTGTATTAAAGAAAGATTAGCCACAAATAATCTAAATTTACCACTTAGATCTCTTTCTTCCTATATACATTTTTTTTAATAGGGAGAAAGACCACTGAAATCTAAGTTACCTTGGAAGAACTCTAAAAAGGAACAGCAGGAGGTAGAGGTATGGAATGGAATGACTGTTGAAGACCTTGCCAAATCTATGAATAAAGACATAGGTGAGCCAGATATTTTTGTAGGAAAAGAATACCGAAGAGGTAGTGTTTCATTTGGCATTAGATTGAGGCAATCAAAGATGAAGAATCATTTAAAGAATAACATATTTAAGTATTTTCCACACTTCTTCAGTTTATGGTCATAATTAATCTTGTGACAGATTGCCACATATAGTTTTTATCTTTAGCAAAATCAAAACACATCTTTTTAACTTTCTCAGAAATGGATGTAGATTACTGAAATAAGGTCAAAGGCTTATATTTCCATATACTTTTTTCTTATCTTTTTCCCCTCACTGATTCAACATTCCACAAACATTTATTAAGCACCTACTACATATATTAAATTGTGTTAGGTCCTGGGGATAAAAAAGTTTAAAGGTGACATAGTCTTTTCCTCTCAAGTTGCTAGAAGTATAGGGATAAGAGGTATACATAAACGACTGTGTAATACAGTTAAGGATATAAGTACATGAAAGGAATTCATTTTGCACAACAGAAAAACTGTGTAATGAGAGTGATGGAGAATCAGGGAAGGCTTCATGGAGAAGGTGAGACTTGAGGGGGAAAAAGAGATTTCAATATGGGAGATATATGGAGGAAATCTGTTTCAATTGTAGGTAGAGGGATTACCTACACAAATATATATATGGAGGTTGAAGAGAACTGAATGGGAATGACAATTTTTTTTTTACTTCAGATTGTATAAAATAAGACTTGAATAGTTGAAGACCTTGATTATTAGAATAGGACATTAATGAAGGTCTTTGAACAGTGAAAGTAGATGGTTAGATCTGAGTATTTGGAAGATGACTTTGTTGACTGCACAGAGGATAAATTTGAAAAAGGTTATAAAGGACAGGGTCACAAGAAATGACAACCTGCCCTAGTATGGTGACTCCTTGTGGGTGGAAAAGAAGAGATGCATGAGAGAATATTTCGGAGTTAGAATTGATAGGACTTGACAGCTGATTTAGGATTTGGAGTGTGAGGGAAAAGAAAAAATTAAAGATGACTATAGTTTTAAAAAGCCCAAGGACTTAGGAATATGGTTGACATCCACAGTAATTGACTTTTTATAGCTTTAAATACTAAGATTGTAAATGGAGCAGTTAAGAGAAAGGCCTGGTTTGTGGGGGAAAAAATAAAGTTTAATTGTGGAAATGGTGAATTTTTGGTGGTGGCAGGATTAATTCAGTTGGAGTAGTAGAGCTTGTTGCTCAAGAGGTGAAGAGTGAAGTGATATATTTGGAAATCAGTTGAAGGAAGGTAATTTCTCAAATCATGGCAGTAGAGAATATCATCAAAGGAAAAAATAGAGCACTGAAGACAGACTATTGTGGAATACTCGTGGGATTTAGAACAAAGAGGCAGAAAAGATGGCAGAGAAGAAGTTAGGTAGAGAAACAGAATGGTATGATATAATGGAAGCCAAAGGAGGAGAGAGTGTTAAAAGTATCAAATCTTTGTGAGAAAAGGCTTTTGTCTTTGACAAATTAGAAGGTGATTAACCTTTAAGAAAGCTCTTTTTTTCTTTTTTTTTCAGAAGATCTGGGTCAGGATCTGAATTGCAAGGATTGAGGGGTGAGGATGTAGGTCCAGGAAATGTTGACTATTCTGTGGAGATATTTGTTGGTGAAAGAAAGAGGAGGACAGTGGGTTGCAAAGTTTAAGGAAAATTTGCCCTTTTTAAAAAAAGAGTACTTGACAATGTTAGCAGGTAGAGGGAAGGAGTGATTAAACAGTGAGACAGAGCAGGTAATTGCTGGATCAAGTCCTGTGAGTAGCGGGAAGAGATGAGATAAAGAGCATGAAAGGAGTTAACATTAGAAAGGTGAAAAAAACACTTCTTTCTTTTAGACAGTATGAATTTTGCTTTTGGAATTACCAGAACAAATTTATAAGAATTCTGTAATATGGTTTTGTACCTTTTGCTTGGCAAGGACAGCATTGAAGCCAGATCCTGTTAGGAATGTTACTTTATAATTTTTTTCCTCATCTGTAATTACCTCATTAATATATTTTAATCATCCTGTTGGGATGATAAAATAGGTTAGCAAATTAAATTGTACATTATTTCATTGGTATTTTTCTGATATAAATTCCTTATAGAAAAATAGTGACTTATAATGCAGGTTTTTGAAATGAGAAGAAACCAAATCTAAACAATAAAACAACAGGTTTTTAAAAATAATAGTTTAATGTGAGCCAACATTTTGTTTAACAGTAAGATTGGTAGAATTAAAATAAGCAGAATGAGATGGAGTTTTGTGTTCTTTGCTCTACAAATGCTTTATATCTTAGTGTTCATGGTTAAAGAAAACCCAAACCTCTTAATTTTATTTATTAATTCAATGTTTTGGGTGTGTGTGTGTGTGTGTGTGTGTGTGTGTGTGTGTGTGTGTGTGTGTTTAGATTTGTTCATCTTTGATTTTCCAGATTTCTATTTTGGTAGTGAATAAGGATTTTAAGATGTGTTGATTTTCTAGTTTTTTTAAGTTGTATGACAAATCTATTGATCTATTCTTTCTGTAACCTGTTGTTGACAGTGTTTAGAGATATACATTTCCCTCTAATGACTGCCCTGGTAGCATTTCAAAAATTTTTTTATTTTGTCCCATTGTTGATATTATGTTTAATGAAATTATCTCATTTCTATGATTTGTTCTTTGACCTACTGATTTTTTAGGATTACTAGTCTTGACTTAATCTTTAATCCTTTAATTAATGTTTTTTTTGAATAAAATTCTTGTAATGTTTTCAGGAAAGAGATGTTTATTATTTCTGGCTTTCTGCATTTATTTGTGAGGTTTTTATGCTGTACACACATAATTAGTTTTTGAAAGGTGCCATGCACAACTGAGAAACATAACTCACTTTTAATTTCCATTCAGAAATTTCCAGAGATCTTTAATGTTTAACTTTACTGAAATTCTACTTAGATGTTTCTTGTTTATTTCTTGGTTTTTGTTACATTTGCCTGGGTCTAAAAGTAGTACATTGGAGTGTCCTGCTGTTCCGATTTTACTTTATATTTTCTCCTTTAACTCATTTAGAATTTCCTTTAGGTTAAATATTTATTGATTTTTAAGTATTTAAGTGCATTACTATTTGGTCCATTCATGTTAATTTTTTTTTTTTTTGGCAAGGCTTGTCCAAGTCATATTAAGTTTTGATGTTAATTCATTGTCTCTTGTTACCTTTAATTAAAATATAGTTTCACTGTTTATGGCAACTAGGTGGTACAGTGAATAGAGTGCCAGGCCTGGAGTCAGGAAGATGAGTTTTTTTGAGTTCAAGTCCAATCTCAGATACTTACTAGCAGTGTACTCTGGACAAGTCACTTACCTTATGTCTGATAATAATAACATCTATATCTCAAGAGTTTTTGTAAGGATCAGGTGAGATGATTGATAGGCTCAGCACAGTGCCTTGCTATATAGGCAATATATATTATATATGTAATAGACATTAAAATATATATTATGTACATGTGCTGTATATAAAAATGGTAGTACCACTACTTCCTTTAAAACCTTTTGTCCGGGCGGCTAGGTGGCATAGTGGATAAAGCACCAGCCCTGGAGTCAGGAGTACCTAGGTTCAAATCCAGTCTCAGACACTTAATAATTACCTAGCTGTGTGGCCTTGGGCAAGCCACCTAACCTAAAAAACAAAAACCAAAAAACCCCTTTTGTCAAATATTTCCTTCTTTCCTCCAAAGTTAGTTTGTTATACAATACTTTCCTAAGTATACATTCTTATGCCCCTTCTTGTTTCCTCCTGTTTTTCTGTTTAGTTTAATGTATTTTTGCATCCAATTTTGTATACATATGTATTTTCACCCCTTTTTTTGACCAATTCAAATGGAAATGAGTTCCACATTCTGCTTCCCTCAACCCTTGATACTTGTTTGTATAATCTTCTGTGTCCTCCTTTGAAATCAGTCACTTCTTTTTAATCAGCAATTCTTCTTGCCTCCTGCTGAACCATCTTTGTGGACACAGGAATTCCAATGGCTCTTTGCTCTTCAATCCATCTCTTCAATTCCCTCTCCATATCAGGTCATTTGGCTGCCTTGCCTCTCATGGCCTTCTTCTGCTGTGGCATTTTCAGTAGGCTTTCTTCTTCCTTTAGCCAGTCTCCGATTGTTTTCTCAGTTGGAAGAGGATCAAACTGACATTCAGCAGCACAATTTTCATTCACTTTTGCAAATTGGATCACTTATAACTTGCATTCAACATTGTAGGAAAATCTGAGCCATTTCTGGTCAGAATGTGGCAAAACATAACCTAATATGCTGATAACAAATGGAAAACAAAGAGCACAAAGACAACAAATTTGAAATGCAAATAAAAAAATCTACAAACATTGTATAAGATACTCCCAGTTTTTAGACCCCAAATTTTTCAAAAATTGGGTACATCTTATACTTGGAGAAATACAGTATGTCCTTTTAGAATATAAACAGTTCATACCTGTTTAATCCTTTCTAGTTGCTCACTGGTATTTACCTTTTGTCATTTCTCTTTACTATTTTGTTTTTCTGTCAAAGTTTCTACTCTGTTCTTGTTTTTTCATTAAAAACATTTGGAAGTTTTTTATTTCATTAAAGGTCCTGTAGAATTATATTCAGTTTTGTTAGGTAAATTATTAATTTCTTTCTTTTGCATCCTGAAAAATCATATTCCAAAGCTCTCTGCTCCTTTATAGTCACAACTTCTAAATCTAATGTGAGCCTAACTTTTATCTGACTGCTTACAGTATTTTTTGATTTGTAAGCTCTAGATTTTGACTGTGGCATTTCTATAAGTTTTTATTTGAGGATTTCTATCATGAATTTTTTCTACTTTGGGGATTTCTGTCATGAATTCTTTCTACTTTAATTTTGCCCTCTTGATCTACTACTATGTATGTACAGGTTTCATTTAAAATTTCTTGAAATTTTATATCCAGGATCTTTTTTATGATTATGGCTTTTAGGTAGCCCATTGATTCTTAAATTATCACTCTTTTATCTATTTACCAGGTGAGTTGTTTATGACAGGAGATCTTATATTTCTTCTCTTTTTTGGTGTTTGACTTTGTTTTCATATTTCCTGTCTCATGGAGTCATTAACTTCTATTTAACTATCTCTTTTAATTTTCAAGAGGTCTGTTGCATGGGTAAGGTTATCTCTAGTACTGAGCTATTAATTCTTCAGAATTTTTCCATGGAAACTCATTTCTTTTCCAGTTCTCTCTAAAACTTCAATTTAATTTATAAAATCATAAAAATAAACTTTTAAAAAAATCTTGTTTCAGTTCTTAAAAATCTAGCTGAACCTATGTTCAAACTGTGTTTTCCCTTGAGTCTTTGCTTGTAGATGTTTTAGAATCATTCTGTTTAGGATTTGTGTCATAAAATCTCTTTATGGTTATAATTTGTTTTCTTTTTAAGTAATAAATTTTCATTATTTATGTAATAATTGTTTTCTAATTATTTCCCCTTTGCTCCTGAAATTGGGGGGCTTTAGTTAAGGCCAGGCTCTTTGCAATTCTGGAGGAATGTCTGGGCCTTTTTTTTTTAGGATCTTACTGCTCTTTTTGGGTATTGAGTACTGTTTTCTTTAAGGATCTTTGGAATAGCTTAATCTTCGGATTTGCAAACTTTCCTTGTACCCAAAGTGGTCTGATCTTATTGTTGTACTTTTGCAAACTCTTTCCTCATTTGGCTTGCCCCTGACTGTAGCTCCCTGTAATTGCCCCTAGCCCTGGCTCCCCCCACCCCCCAAGCTAATTGGAAGCTCTTGTCTGAACTCCTTGTTCTGGTTAATTAGCTGTAAGATTCAGAACAAACTACTTTGGGATGAATTTAATATTCCATTTCAGGGTCAAGCCCAATAAATAACCTGTGACTATTCTTTTTTTTTTCTTTTCCTTTTTTTAAAAGTTTTTGCTAGGCAATGGGGTTAAGTGGCTTGCCCAAGGCCACACAGCTAGGTAATTATTAAGTGTCTGAGACTGGATTTGAACTCAGGTACTCCTGACTCCAGGGCCAGTGCTCTATCCACTATGCCACCTAGCTGCCCCTGTGACTATTCTTAATTAAATTTGATAGAATCTTATGCCTAAATTTTATAGTATCTTTGATGTATCTTTAGGGTATTCAGAAAAGATCTTTCTGTTCCCTACACAGCTTCAAATCCACTGCACAGAGAACACAGTATGGGACTACTTCTCGCTCTTGTACTAGCTGCAGCTCCTACTTCAGGTTTTTCACTGAAGGCTCTACTAGTGTCTTCCTTTCCTAGACGCTGTAGGGATCCAGTACTTTTGGACCTCTATCTGTCTCCTTATATTGACTAGGAAAATGATGATTCCTGTGATGCTTCCTTTACTTTCCTGACTACTGCTTAGTCTAGTTTCTTTTTTATAGGTTTTTGTTGGAGTACTTTTGCTTCATTCTCCAACTGGTGGAAAATCAGTATTTTTAGTTGTGTTTTACAGATGTTAGGTTTAGGGTATTTTCATAATTTTTGTAATTTTTTACATACAGGCCTTTAGATTAGTGAAGGAAACTAATGCACAGAATCAACAAAGGAAAATTCTTCAAAAATATTCCATAATGAAGCTATATCTGTCATGGTTCTATAATTAATATTCATAATCCTGAAAAGACTCTCTAAGACCATTGAAACCTCATCTTCTCATACTTGCTTTATTTTATTTTTTACAATTTTTAAATATTTATACATAAAGTTTTAAGTTTCAGATTCTATCCCTTCCCTCTTCCTTGAGATTATAAGCAATTAGATATGTTATACATGTGCAAATATGCAAAACATTTCTATATTAGCCATTTTGTACAAGAAGACTTGAATAAAAGAAAAAAAGAAAGTGGAAAAATAGCATACTTCAGTCTGTATTCAAACCATATTAGTTCTTTTTTGAGACAGATTAATATACTTCATTATTAGTCCATTGAGATTGTCTTAGATCAGGGGCAGCTAGGTGGTACAGTAGATTGAGCACTGTCCTTGGAGTCAGGAGTACCTGGGTTCAAATCTGGTCTCAGACTTAATAATTACCTAGCTGTGTGGCCTTGGGCAAGCCACTTAACCCCATTTGCCTTGCAAAAACCTAAAAAAAAAAATGGGAGACTGTCTTAGATCATTGTATTCCTGATAATAGTTAAGTCATTCACAGTTCATCGAACAATATTACTATTACAGTGTAGGGTATCTCCTGATTCTGTTCACTTTATTTTGCATCAGTTCATGAAAGTTTTTCCAGGTTTTTTTGAAATCATCCTGCTTGTCATTTCTCATTCCATTCATATACCATAACTTGTTTTATAATTCCTCAATTGATGGACATCCCTTTGATTTCCAGTTTTTAGCCACCATAAAAAGAACTACTATAAATATTTTTGTGCAAATGGGACCTTTTCCCTTTTTTTTTGGATGCCTTTGGGATATAAACTTGGCAGTGATATTGGTAGATCAGAGTATATGCACAATTTTATAGCTCTTTGGGCATAGTTCCAAATTACTCTTCTGAATGCCCACCCTATTTTTAAAGTGTACTTTTAAAATCCTGTATAATAACTCATGTTTAGTAGCATTTATTGATTGTTCGATGTATGCTTTTAGGTATTTTAAAGGGACCCTGATACTTACTTAACATTTCCATATTTTCATTATTGACTTCACTATTTTGTCAGAGACCAGTCTTCATTCAAATCTATAATGTTAAAAATCTTGATATTTTATTATTTTTTGTACAGCAATTTTAATTACAGAATTTATTTAGATGCTTAAATGAATACAAAAGGAAATAAATATCACAAAACTATACTTGCTACAAGTGTGTCATATATTAGATGGTAAAATGAATACACTGTGCTATGGGATAAATGAATACATTATGATAAAACTAAATATCTAAAATGCAGTACTCAACTTTGTTTGCTGCCTCAACACAATATACTTTTATGCACTTCTAAAAGGTGTAAAAATTATCTGCAAACTTTTGTCTTTCATATGATTTTGGCTTAAAAGATTTTAGAAAATGGATCAGTTTGTTGATTGTAATTTTGAGGACATTCAGAACAAGAAAATTATATAATACAATAGAGTCCAGATATTTTTTCAGTGTTTCTGACCTCTGACTTGACAAGATTATCAAAAACTAAGTATGTCAAAAGTTCATACTATAGCAGGTTCAAGTTTTTGCTAGGTAAAATAGATACAGCCTTTATTATACAGCAGGGCAATACTAAAAAAGAGAAACAAATCTTTAGTGGGTACACAAGAACAATATCGTAAGTGTCATTTGAATACATCCTTTAAAAGACTGTACACACACACACACACATTTTAACCTTTCAGAATGAATAAATTTTAAAAAATCAATTTTCCCCAGAGTCTACTGTATACATTCATATGTTGGAACTATACTACCATGTGAATAAAGGTATTTGTTTGAAAGGTCATATAACTGAGCATTTACAGAGTACGATAAATGTTGAGAAGGCAGATAAAATGAATTTCTACTTTTCCTTATGTGCTTGATGTTATTTTTTTACTCTTTCCTTTCCTTTTTATTTCTAGATTACTGCCAATCCTGCTGAGTCTTTCTCTATAGCATTCAAATTTGTTTCCTCCTCTCTAATCATCCCAGGCAAGGCCCACTTTACCACCTGAACAAACTATTATAGTAACCTCCTTAAAGATCTTCCTGCCTTTACTTTTTCCGCTTATCAACCCATCCTTTTTATAACCTCAGACAAATCTTCCTTATGCATACATCTTATATGATTTCTGCCTAAAAATATTCAGTGGTTTCTGTTAATTTCCAAGTAGAGTTTATATTTCTTTGTCAAGGAATTCAAGATCCTTCACAATCTATCACTATCTTGATTTCCAACCTAATTTCAAGTTAGTCCTCTTCTCAAACTCTTATGACCCAGCCAATAAGAATACTCACAAACTCTTGAATACACTCCAATTTTTTATTTCCTATGCCTGGAATTTTCATCTTTTTCTTTTCTTGACTATGAATTCCTCTTAAGATTTAATTCAAGTGCCATCTTATTTATAAAGCTTTCCTCACAGTCTTATTGGTAGTGACACAACATTTTTTTTGTATCATTCTAATGTACTTAAATAGCCCTATGTATTATCTGTGTTCATGTCTTGTCTCCCTTCTGAACCTTAAGTGAGTAGGGACTTTATCTTATCTGAACTTTGCATCTTCCACAGTACCTAGCTCAATGCTACTGTTTCTGCAGACTTTTAAAATAAATATGAAAATAAAATTGAACACAGCAGTGTTCTATTCTTCTTTTTAAAAGCTGTATCATCTCTTCTTCACTAGATCATGTATATGAGGCCCTGTTGAACACTGCTCTTGACATTGACTTACTTGAACCTGAGTCACCCCTAGATGATGTTTGGATTAAGGAAGTTTTAAAAAAATCAGGGATGAAGTTCAAAAGAGCCCAACGAAAACAAGATAAAGTCAGAGAAAACAAAGATGCTGTGAGAAGGTAAAACTCAAAGTTTTTTAAATATGAAACACTAATTGATCTATTGTGTACTTACTGGTTGTTGGTTTCTTGCCAGATGTTAAGTATATAAGGAAAGTTGCTTCTTCAAGGAGCTTACATATTTCTAGGAGAGACATTGTACACATAAAGGAACATATACAAAGCAAATATAGGGTAATTCTAGTGGGAAGTGTTAGCCAGTTGATCGAGGATCAGGAAAAGTCTTAGGTTGCAGATGGCCTTTGGGCTTTTGAAGGAAACTGGATATTCTAATAATTGAAGTTGACGAAGTAGTACATTCTAGGCTGGGCTTTTATGCTTTAGGAATTACTTTATATTTTGACAATGTGAACTGAGGTAAATTTTTTCATATTTCAAGTATTCAAAGCATTTTAAAGCAACATTGTTACTTTGGAGATGTGTTTGTTAAAAATTAATGAGGATTGTATTTCTCAGTTTGCCATGTATGATTGATAATTCCTAATTAAAAATTTTGGTTCAGCAAATATATATTGAATAGATATTACCACTGTGTTAGAAGTTGTATGGATGCTAACTAAAAATGAACAAAAACTGTTTCCTATATATCTTGGTCATGAGTAATTTCATAGAATAAAGGAAGTATAATGAGAGAGTAAGTGATGATTATATAATGATTTGTTGTTAACTTAAAGAGCAAACTGAAAACCAGTACATAAGATATCACAAGATATACAATGTTTCTAATATTTTTGGAATGAAAATTCTTTGCTGTTAATTGTAGGCCTGAGGCAGATCCAGCTTTGTTAATCCCAAGGTTCCCAGTTGTTACCATAATGGGTCATGTTGATCATGGGAAAACAACTTTACTTGACAAACTGCGAAAAACTCAAGTTGCAGCAATGGAAGCTGGAGGCATAACTCAACATATTGGTGCCTTTCTTGGTATGAATATGAATATAGATTATCTCTTAATATGCTTAGGAATGCTATTTATAATTTTCCTATGTCAATAATATGAAATGCAATGTTTCAGATTAAAAGTATATAGAGGGCAAATTGAAGCACAAATTTACTATTGAATCCGATAAGAAATATGCTTATATACTTTGATAAATCCTTGATTTCTTTAGTATGGGCAGCCCCTTCATCATTGCAGCTGCTGCTGCTCCAGAGTCCTCTTAGTTGATTCTTGTGCAAATTTTTCCTTAAATCCTTCATGATTTAACTGTTGCTATAATAACAATAACAAAAACAACAGTTGTTTTCATCCCCATCATCATTTGCTCTACCAGTTCAGTATTTGGACTGTCCATCTGATTTGCTTTTCTCTAGATATTCATGAATTGAGTACATTTTGTTTTAGGTTTTTTTTTTTTTTGCAAGGCAAATGGGGTTAAGTGGTTTGCCCAAGGCCACACAGCTAGGTAATTATTAAGTGTCTGAGACCAGATTTGAACCCAGGTACTCCTGACTCCAGGGCCAGTGCTTTATCCACTGTGCCACCTAGCTGCTCCATGAGTACATTTTGTAAGGGGTATATTTTGTTTTGTAATTCTCTTTCCAGTCTAGGAAAATGTATAATTTAAATTGAATTTAAAATCATTCCATAATTCTACTTGGATCATGTATTTGTAACTTTCTTCCTTTCCTTGATGTTTATAGTGTTGCTCAGGGAATTGATTTAGCTCGCTAACTGTTTTCTCTTTTCTAAAATGAAGTAGTATACATATGTAAAAAAAATAGGTTCTATCTTTTACCCCTGATTATTCAGGATTTTTCCCCTCCAGAATATAAATAGGCATATTTCTGAATTTTGTTGTAAGATTGAAATTTAAAGAATGCTACGTGAAATAAAGTATTTTGTGTACAGTTTAAAGATAATATTGATGTTTCATTATCTTTTTTAATATGAATTTATCATCCCTATTGTGAATTCTATTGGTTTGCTAAACAAAAGCAGTACTTATTTTGAAGTAGAATAAATTCAGTAATGGTACTTGTGTTTGTTTAAATTAAAGATTATACATTTTGAATTTCTTGTCTCTTTGGAATTCTATTTTTACAGTTTCTCTACCTTCTGGGGAAAAGATAACTTTTCTTGATACTCCAGGACATGCTGCCTTTTCAGCTATGAGATCCAGGGGTGCTCATCTCACTGATATTATCATATTAGTTGTAGCTGCAGAAGATGGAGTAATGAAACAAACTGTGGAATCTATTCAACATGCCCAAAATGCTCAAGGTACTTTGTATGACTGACTATTTTTGCTTTAGTATTTTGATTAGGTATAAAAGTGTTCATGGACCTAGCACAATGTAAAGAAAGCTGTTCCAGTCAGAAATCTGTTCTTCTAAATCCCCAAAAGGAATTTTCATACCTTAACAGAGAGAATGTTTACTACTGCAATGTGTAGAAAATAACTTGATCTAATTCTCCCTTGGTAAAATTGGAATGGTATGCTTCTTCCTTTTGAGAAAGAGTTAGTTTTAGGAAAGTATTATAGACTTCCTAGGGGAGGTGTTCTAGCAATAGTGATACACATTGTTTACTTTATTGTTTCTAGTGGGATTTATTCCTGTGTAGTCACAAATCTTGCTTACAAATTTAGGCAGTCCTTTCTCCACTATTATGGATTTACTTAGTTGA
The DNA here is from genome assembly GCF_037893015.1 of Macrotis lagotis. Taxonomy (NCBI): domain Eukaryota; kingdom Metazoa; phylum Chordata; class Mammalia; order Peramelemorphia; family Peramelidae; genus Macrotis; species Macrotis lagotis. The sequence goes on along the minus strand of NC_133658.1, from coordinate 110,077,651 downwards.
CATCTCAGGCACATTGTACTAACTATTATCTCTGAATCTACTTCATAGATTTATTGATAACTCAGCTCCTTGCATTTACTTTATATTTTTTTTAGTTTTTTTGCAAGGCAAATGGGGTTAAGTGGCTTGCCCAAGGCCACACAGCTAGGTCATTATTAAGTGTCTAAGACCAGATTTGAACCCAGGTACTCCTGACTCCAGGGCTGGTGCTTTATCCACTGTGCTACCTAGCCACCCCCCCCTGCATTTACTTTAGATGAAAATCTATCCCAGATAATCAGACTTATTTTCTCTTAGGTCAAACCTTTATAATAGGACACAATTTACATGTGACACAGGCATATTAAAAAGGCCCCCTGACACATTTCAATGATAGATATTTAGATTATTCACTTTTGGATTATTTTTATTTCTTTTTCCCCTCCATTAATGTAATTAAGAATTAGTTCATTGTGCCAGGTAACTGAGAATGTATGCTGGTATGAATAGATCTTTGAAGTTTAAAGTACTTTTTCCTGTATAATTTATTTCATTTGATCTTATATTGAATCTTACAGTTGTGGTAGAAGTATGAAAGAATTTTTAAAGACATATAAGGAGTTACTTAATTATTAGATTGTACTTAAATTTATTGCCAAAAATGTGCTTCTGTTTTAGTCTTAAATACTATTGTCATTCCCACATTGTTGCATTATTTGGTAAAAAGTACACTGGAGGGGCAGCTAGTGGTGAGCACTGGCCCTGGAGTCAGGAGGACCTGAGTTCAAATTTGGCCTTAGACACTTAATAATTATCTAGCTGAATGCTCTTGGGCATGTCACTTAATCTCATTGCCTTGCAAAAACATAAAAAATGTACACTGGACCAGGAAATATGAGACCTGGACTTTTGTCCCAACTCTGCCCATTTGAATCCCACTTGAGGATCTTAATCAAACTAGATGGGAGTGATGGTACAAGCTCCTAATTCCTGTTACCTCGGAAGACTGGGTGAGGTTTGGGGATCTCAGTTCTGAACTGCAGGAAGGCTAATGTCCATTGGGTGTGCATATTAAGTTTTGCCTTAATATGGTAAGCATTTGAGGATGAAAGACTGACAGGCTGTCTATGGAAGGAAAACTCACTTAGGAACAGGTGAGAGCTTCCATAACTATCAGTATTGGGACCCACTTAGTAATAGCTACTATGTATGTCCAGCCTAGCTTAGAGAGGGAAAGACCCTGTCTCAAAAAAAAAAATGAAGATGGTCAAATTGCTTTACTTTTCCGGGTCTCAGTTTATTTATTTGTAAAATTAGGGAGAATCTTTATGTCTCTAAAATTTAGTGATTCTCTATTTAGAATATTTGCATTTGTCATTTTATTAAATACTCAAAAAAAAGTAGTCAGATTAAGTTAAATGGGTTACCTGATAATGGTATAGTTCATGTTTTTCACATATTTCCTTACTTAAAACCCAGATCCTGGTTTCTATCTATGCTGTGTTTCATAAAATAGAAACAGCCAAAGTTAGCAAAGAATAGCTCATCTTTATACTTATCACCATTAGATCCCCAAAGTGAATGTTGTAAAGCCACTGAAAAAAGGAAAATCTGTGTGGATGAGGGCTTAGTATCTAAAGTGAGAGAGAAAGAAGTTGTACTGTAAATTCACTTCTCATTTCACCCTCTTGAAACTTTTTTTTTTAAGTTCCAATCATTCTTGCTATAAACAAGTGTGACAAACCAGAGGCTGATCCTGATAGAGTGAAGAAAGAGTTGTTGAGTCATGATGTGGTTTGTGAAGAGTATGGGGGTGATGTTCAGGCAATACATATCTCTGCACTTAAGGTAAGCTATCAGGAACTCAGAACCGTCTTCAGGTGATGATAATAATACATTACATTTGCATAGTCCTTCATGGTTTTGAAAGGCAAGTGGCACAGTAGGTAGAGCCTTCTGCCTGCAGGCCAGTTCTGATCTCTCAGCTGTCATATCCTGAGCAAGTGGTTTTAATCTCTATTTGACTCGGTTTCCTCAATTGTAAACTGGTGATAATAATAACTCTTATGTCTCAGGGTTATTGTGAAGATCAAACAAGATGATTTTTGTAAATGCCTGGCACATAAGTGCTTAATAGAGGTGTAAAAGACATAAAGCTATTAAAACTTTGTGGAGGAAGCATGGAGTAGTAGATAGAATTCTGGTGCTGGCTGCCTGGGTTCATATTTTACACAACTTGCTGTGCAACCCAGGGCAAGTCACTTGATCTCTTTTAGTCTTAGTTTTCTCAAAATTAAAAGGAGAGATTTGGATTTGATTGCTGCTGAGAACCCTCCTAACACAAGAATCTATAATCCTATGATCTTATTTTCTTCATTTTGCAGATGAGGAAACTGAGCTTCAAAACATTAAATGATATACCCAAGGTCATACTGCTTAGTTCTGGAGCTTAAATTAAAGGCCAGGTCTTCTGAACCCTGTTTAAGGGTTATCATAATGGTTCAGTGAAAAATATAAATATTTGAAACTGAGTTCAAAGTAGTCTGAAAATGTTTTATGAAATTCCAGGAGTATTGGAACAAGTCAGAGAAAATTCTAGGCTTCCTTCATGGGTAATTGATTGACTTTTAGTAATTCTAGCTGCTGTTAGGTTTGTAGCATGCCATGGTTTTCCTTTGACTTGATCAATTAATCCCTTTCCTCTTAAATACTGCGCTGGATAGTTCCTCCATCTATCAGACCCTGCTTTTAAATAACATTAGATATTTTCTTCATTCACATCTAAGACCCTCAGCATGCTCATAGCACACAGATCTTTTTTTTAATCAACTAACATTGAACACATTCATAATACACACAGAGTATATTCCTATAGTTAAAATCTCATTTGATTTTTTACTTGCCCTAAATTTGCCTGGATCTCAGTGTTTAGAAATATTTTTATATTAATATTAAAACTCTGTTCCAAAAGCTCTCACATATATAGATTATTTTTAATCTTCCTTTTACATTTCTTGATTTACTTTTTAGATCTGCACAAAGCACAACAATTAAGCTTATGATAATGAGATTGAAGAGGCTTTGAAGCCTTGGTCAGCTGCAGATATGTTTTCTTCCTCTGCTAACATGATAAGGATAGCAGATGTATGAATCTACTCAGGGAATGGCAGAGATGATTTTTGATGAGAGTTTTCAGTGAGACTTATTTTTTTCCATTGTATGTAGCAGCAAAGAACTCCCTTTTTTAGAGGAAAAGTCCTATCTGCTTATATAAGCATTTCCTTTATGGTGGCAAAACCAGGGGTAACCACAGGTTTTTGATACTGAGTACTTTGGTCTTTCATTTACCCATAATTCTTATAACCAGTATCATTAATTTCTTTAGTTCTGAGTGTCATCACCACATTCTGTGGGCAGGTTTTGTTGTTGTTCAGTTGTCAATCATGTCTGACTCTATTTAGAGTTTTCTTGGTAAATATACTAGAGTGATTTGCCACTTTGTTTCTCTGGTTAATTTTAGAGATGAGAAAACTGCATCTTAGAGGGGTGACTTGCCAAGGGATACAGCCAGTAAGTGTCTGGGGCTGGAATTTAACTCAGGTCTTCCTGATTCTGGGCCCAGGGTGCTATCCACTTGCTATCTACTTGTCTATATGGGCAGGTACTGTAGTAGAGAGAACATTCAATTAGGAATTGAGAAACCTGTTATAGTTGTACACTAATTAGTGACAATCTCTCTAAGCCTCAGTTTCCTAATATATTAAATGAATATAAGAATTGTCCCTTTTACCAATGCATATAATTGTTGTGAAGTTATATATGAGAAATGTGTGAAGTTTGACAGCTTTGAAAGAACTCCAATCAACACAATGACCAGGCATATTTCAGAAAACCCATGATGACATATGCAGCCTACTTCTTGACAGAGAGGTGATGGACTCAGAGAACAGATGGAGGCATATTTTGGCATGGCTAATGCCAGGATTTGTTTTACTTGACTGTACCTATTTCTTATTCAAGAGGTTGGGGAAGGATAGAGCAGATAGATTTTAGTTGACTTTTAAAAATGTAAAACAAAAAGAAAACAGTTTGAAATGCATAAATATTCCATAAAGATGTAAAACAATGTTATTGTTAGGAGAAATGATGAAGGAAGACAATCCAACAATTCAACACATATTTATGGAATACCTACTTAGTTTTAGGCACTAGGACTATAAAAAGAAAAATATTAATAAAGGTAGGTTTAGGAGAATTAAGAATTAAAGAAAGAAAGATAAAATAAATGGAGAAAAATAAAAGGTGGAATGTATGGTGGTGAGTGATAGAGATCTCCCAACAGTGACTAACATGGCATAGGTTGCTTTCTTCCTTGTGGAACTTTTAACCTTAGACTAACTTATCTTTCTAGAAATTTTCTTTTTAATTGGTTCTTATAACTAATTAAAAATTATTGAATAGACTTTAAGAGAAAAATATAATGTAGAAACTAAAAATTTAGTGTACTTTCTGTCTGGAGTACAAGTATTTAGTGAGTAAGTAAGTTTTTTTTTGCTTTTAAAGGGTGACAATCTGATGGCTTTGGCAGAGGCAACAGTTGCTCTTGCAGAGATATTGGAGCTGAAAGGAGATCCCACAGGTCTTGTGGAAGCAATTGTCGTAGAGTCTCGAACAGATAAAGGAAAAGGGTAGGATTGCTAATATACATATATATATTTCTATTTATTGTCACACTTTCTAATTAAACTAATGCTGGAGGGTAATTATAATATGTATTTATAATTTTGTATTTAGGATTTGTATTCAGGATTTCCTATCACTGTATTTGTTTATGGCACTATTTTTCTTTATTGACTAATTTTCCATTCTATAAAAAAATTCTATATTTTGTTTTATGTTACCTCAATTTTCAGCTTATTCCTGCTTCATCAACAAGATATTCATTGTAACAAAGAATAAAAAAGGAGGAAAAAAAAGCAATTCCTCATACTCCAGAATCAATTCCAATAGAATATGCAATGTTGCAAATTCTTATAATTCCTCATCTTTGCAAAAGAGGGAGGAAGCTATATTTTCTTAACTCTTGGGATCAAGCTTGGTTATTACTGTTATACAACTTCTGGATGTTAGTTTTTTTTGTTGTTGATTGTGGTCTTTTCATTTACATGATTGGAAATATTGGGCATATGACTTTGTTGTTTACTTCGTTTTGTTTGATTCATAAGTTTTCTCATGCTTTTTTTGAATTCTTCAATTTCATTATTTCTTAAACGATAGCAATAGTGCATTACATTTTATTTATATAGTTTGTTTAGACATTCCCAGTCAATAGGCATCTACTTTGTTTCCAGTTGATTCTTACCACAGAAAGTGCAGCTATGAATTTTATGTATACATATCTTCCCTTTTTAAGCAGTTCAGATGAAAGTTGGGTTTTGGTGCCACCTGAACCCTTTCTTTTTATTTGTATGAACTGCTACTTTGTGCCCCATATTGTAATGTAAACATTTTATCCTTATTAGTTCCTTATAATTTCTTGTTCATATTACCATTTTGTTTATGATGTATACAATCATAATAGTATCTATATGGATTGTGATAGTAGTTTTTCTTACAAATCACTTTTTTCTCTTTTTTAGTCCAGTAGCTACAGCTATAATTAAAAGAGGAACTTTGAGAAAGGGCGCAGTTCTAGTCGCTGGAAAGAGTTGGGCAAAAGTTCGTTTACTATTTGATGAGAATGGAAAAGCAATCAATGATGCTTGTCCTAGCATGCCAGTGGAAATTATAGGTTGGAAGGACCTTCCCTCTGCAGGAGATGAAATTCTTGAAGTAGAATCTGAGGTATATTAAATTTGATTCCTAAATATGCTTTTTTTGCTATTGCATAATGAGGGAAGGCATTTCTTTCAGAAGTTAAACTAAATTGCAATAAACTAACAGCTCCTTATTATTATCATTGCTCACATTTATAAAGTGCTTTAATTTTTATTAATTTTACTTTTCTTTCTTCCCAATAACACTTAAATAGATATGTAAGTATTTTCATTCCCATCAATATTAAATAATGATGGGACAGTAATAAAGGATAATAGGTGGACAGTCTGAATCCTGTACTCCTGACCTTAATGTTAGGAAAATGAGAGAAAAGAAAACTGACCAGACTTGAGGAGAGCTTTTTTGGAGAATTTATGGAAGAACATGCAAGAATTGCACAGAATAAAAAGGGGTGAATAGGTTGGTAACTGCAGCAGCAAAAGGAATATCCACATGGATAAGATATCATAACCAGTTTTGTCCTTTTGATCTATTGAGTATCAATTTATAAACATCTAAAATGCAAATTTTATGAAGGAATTTTTGTAGCTTCTATAAGGTATGTTCACATAATTTCAAAGTAGGAAGAGTTTACTATTATTATGTATGATTTCATAATGTAAAAGTACTTTCCTTATAACAACCTTGTGAATACTGTATTTTAATAAAAAAAAAAACCTGGGTTCACACATTTGTTCATCTTTTTTACTACTTATATTATCTTGATTAAGTCATTTAACTTCTAGGTCTTTGTTTAATAATCTATAAAATGTGAGGAGGGTGGGCCTCACACCAAGTGATCTATAAGGTCACTACCAGGTCTGAATCTATGAACCTAGGAGGTCCAAAGACAGATTCTGACATCAAGTCCATTACTCTTTCAAGATCCTTGTTTTATCTTTCATTATAAACAGAGCCTCATCTCAGATTTTCTGGTTTCTCCATCAGTAAATAACAAATCCATCTTTTTTTTTGGAAAGCAAAGAGCACGTGAAGTTGTTGATTGGAGGAAGTATGCTGAAGAACAGGAGAAAATAAAAGAGGATTTTAAAGTGATTGAAACAAAACGAAAGGAACACCAGGATGCACATCGTAAAGCCCGGGAGAAGTTAGGATCTTTAAACTGGAAAGAGAGAGGATATATAAAGTATCAAGAAATTAAAAAACTACAAAACTTAAAAATTAAAGAGAAAACAGAAGATTCGAACAAGCTTCCTATAATTATTAAAGGTGCCAATTTGTTTATGTGTTTTGTTTTTGAATTCTTTTTTCAATCAATCAGTAAACATTATGTGCTCTCTGTGAGCTAGGCCCTGTTTGAAACTGTGCTTGTTTACTATTTACTGCATAAATTATTCATGATGTTTAATTCATTTCAAAATTTTACTTACTTATTTTTTCCCACCACATGCAATGGTAGTTTTCAACAATCATTTTTTTTGTAAGGTTTTGAGTTTTACATTTTTCTCCCTCCCTCCCCACCCCCCCTGACAGAGAACAGTCTAATATAGATTATATATGCATAATGATGCTAAATGTAGATCCATATTAGTGAAAGAAGAATCAAATTGAAATTAAATTGAATTAAATTGAATTAAATTAAATTAAATTGAAATTTAAAAAGTAGAAAAAACACATAATACCTAAGACAACTTTTAAAAATTGAAGATAGTAAACTTTAGTTTGCATTTAAACTCCACAATTTCTTCTCTGGATATAGATGGAATTTTCTATCACAAGACTTTTAGAATTTTCTTTGATTATTGTATTACTGAAATGATAACTCCATCTTTTTAATATATTATTCCTTCAAATTCAACTCCTACCTGTGCCTTGTCTATATATGTTCCTAAATGCCCTAATAAATTAGAAAGTTCATTTGAGTTATATGACATTTAATTCTTAGTAAGATTTTCCTAGTACAAATACTTTATTTATAGTTGTAGTATAAAGTACAACATAGTGACATTTACACTCTTAATCAGATATTCATTATATTTTTATAGGCCAGCTTGGTATTATATATAGTCAAGGTAAAGAAAAATGAATATAGTTATAACTGGCATTCAGTGTCTTTTTTGAATTAAATTATTCTGATTTAATACTTTTGAGTTTCAGCTTTTTAACATCAATATTCCTAAACTTTTCTTTAGGTGATGTGGATGGTTCGGTTGAGGCTATTTTGAATGTTATTGATACCTATGATGCTACAGATGAATGTAAACTGGAATTATTACATTTTGGAGTAGGTGATATTAATGAAAATGACATTAATCTTGCTGAAACATTTAATGGTAAAGTTTACATCTTTTAAGTCTTTATTTCATTGAATGAATTGTTTAGCTATAATATGTAAATTTTTGTTAGTTTTTGTTAGTTGTTAGATTGCAGATTTTTATTAGTTGCAGACTTTCTGTGTAGCAGCATATACAAACAAATGCTTTGGATAATATGTTCCTTCTCATAATATAGAAAAGTTATTTCAGTAGTGTTCATTCACTGAACAAATGTATTTGTGGCATGTCTACTGTCTTGGTTCATTATTGAGTATGTAATGGAAGTTTATCTTCAAGAGCTTATTAAAGGAATGGGCAAGAAGATTTTAATTTATTGATAAATTAAATTACTGCTTCAGAAATCATAACAGTAACATTTGCAATTCATTTCTTTTCCTAACAGGCATCAAGTATAAAGTTTTGCCTACAATCCATATTATAATACTTTTTAAGTGATCTTATGAAGAATTCTTTAGCATAGAGTTTATATTAGAAGTATATAAAATTTATATTAGAACTTGTCAATTTCTTCATTCACTTGGAACCTGTTAATTATCATAAAAAAAGATTTTTAAGAATTTCTTATCTTTTCACATTGTATTTTAGTATGAAGTTGAGAACATGATTAAGAATTTATTTTCTGTGTGAAAAGCAAACAAATGTTCTTGTATTTGTGTTGTCTAATCATCAAGTTCTATTTCTGCCCATCAGGTGTTGTATATGGCTTTAGTGTAAATGCAAGCAAAGTTATCCAGCAGTTAGCTGTGAAAAAAGGAGTCAAAATTAAACTACACAACATTATCTACCGACTTGTTGAAGACTTGCAGGAAGAACTGAGCAATAAACTCACTCCCTCTGTGGAAGAAAACATAATAGGTGAGTATTTAGAATAGTTAGCATTTACATAGCACTTTCAGGTTCGCTAAAGGCTTTTTTATGAATATAATTTCATTTTTATCCTTACAGTAACACTGGGAGGAAGATGCTATTATTTCTTTTTAGGCTTTTGCAAGGCAAATGGGGTTAAGTGGCTTGCCGAAGGCCACACAGCTAGGTAATTATTAAGTGTCCTAAGACTGGATTTGAACTAACTCCTGACTCCAGGGCCGGTGCTCTATCCATTGCACCACCTAGCTGCCTCCAGAAGATGCTATTATTAACCTCATTTTACAGTTAGGGGAACTGAGACACAAAAAGGTTAAGTGACTTGCCCAAGGTCACATAGCTAGAGTCTGAGACTGGATATGAACTCAGGTTTTCCTGACTCCAGATCTAGGCTTTAATCACTTGCTGTTCCCAAAATTTTAAATACAAGGCCTTTATAAAATCTTTGGGTATTTAAAAATGTATCACATGTGAACAGCACATAGGCTATGAAATATTCCTTTTTATCTAATGCTTGATAAATGGCTATCATGGCATTTATTATTATTTGCTTTTAAATAATCTCTACAGATTTTTTCCCTGCTGCAGCCATAGCTTAAATTGTTTAAGTGCCATAAAAAAACTTTATGAAGTTAGTAGAGTTTTAAATTTGAGAGTTAGAGGGGACCATAGTAGCCATCTAATTGAACCTATACTTTAAAAGAATTTCCAGTATAAGATAGATTGATTAAACTTTGCTTGAAGACCTGTTGTCCTTTGTTCTTGAAGAAGACCATGACTTCAGGGAGGTGATACCGTGCCATGCAAGTGAGTTGGATTTAAGTGAAGGGTGCTGTGCTAAGTCACTGTATGGAGGGTAGAAATGCAGTAGAGTAGAGGTCTGAATCAACGTTTGTTGATCTGTCCAAGCCTTTGAAATCATCACTTGTGAAGCCTTGTGGAAAAAGCCTTATGGCAAAATTTAGTTGCCTGAGGTTCATCAGTGTTATATATCAGTTCATGATGGCATGCTCATGTGGGTTCTGGATAATGGACAATGCTTGTATAACACTTTTTGGGGCAGCTAAGTGGCACAGTGGATAGAGCATCAGCCCTAGAATCAGGAGGACCTGTGTTCAAATCTGGCCTCAGATACTTTATAATTACCTAAATGTGACCTTAAGCAAACCCCATTGCCTTGCAAAAAGCCCTTTAAAATTAAATAACACTTTCTCAATCACCAATGGAGTGAAGCAATGCTTCATGCTGTTTTTAGTGATGATTTCAGACTCCTTCAACAAGGATGAAACCAGCATCAGGGTCAGCTAATGCACTGATGGTATATTATTTAATTTGAAAAGGTTTCAGGCCAAGAATAAAGTGGAGGGAGAATTGGTGCATGACGTTTTGTTCACAGATGACTGAACACGCAGTACAGCCTCTGAGGCTAATATGAAACAAAGTATGGATTGATTCTCTGCTGCTTGTGCTAATTTTTACTTGACACCAAAAAAACACAGGTCCTCCACTAGCCAGGGCCACACAATCCATTTGTGGAACCATTAGTTATAGCAAATGGACAAATTTTGAATGCTGTGGATAAGTTCACTTACTTTGGCAGTATACCTTCCAGAGATTTCCACATAGATGATGAGGCTGATTCATGCATTGCCAGATGTTTGGGAGGCTCCAAAGGAAAGTGGGAGAGAAGAGGTATTAGCCTGCATACCAAACTGAAGGTCTACAGAAGCTGTTGTACTGACTTCACTATTATATGCCAGTGAAACCTGGACTGTATACCAGAGACTGTATGGCAAGAAACAAAATCGCTTCAATTTGAATTGTTTTAGGAAAGTTCTGAAGATAATCTGGCAAAACAAGGTTATCAGAGGTATTTTCTTGAGCATTCAAAACTCTACTGCAGAGTGCAACTCCATTGGGCTGGCCCTGTTGTTCAAATGCCAAATGTATGTTTGCCTAAAAGACTGCTTTACAGAGTACTATACATCTCCAATTCCATTAACCAGTCTTCATATTACATGGACTGATGACCTTTATCATCCTGGTTGCCCTCTTGGACATTATCCAGCTTATCAATCAATATACCTCTTAAACTGAGGCACCTAGAACTGTTATTCCAAATGAGTTCTGATAGGGCAGAGAATGTATAACCGTCATTTCTCTATTCCTAGATGTGCCTTTCTTTAACTTTTTTTTGGCTGCTGTTTCTCATTGTGAATTTTTATTAGACTTTCAGTATATATAAACTTCCAAATCATTTTGAGAAAAGCTGTTGTCTACCAGGGAAGCTAGGTGGCATAGTGGATAGAGCACTGCACTGGAGTCAGGAGGACCTGAGTTCAAATCCAGCCCCAGACACTTAAGCTGTGTGACCTTGGGCAAGTCACTTAACCCCGTTACCTTGAAAAAACCCTAAAAACAAAACAAAACTGTTGTCTACCCATCTCTTCTATGTTTTATTTGTGAGGTGTAAGACTTTAACACTTAACCCTAATGAATTCATCTCATTAGATTCATTTCAGCTCAGTGTTCTTATGCATAAAAATCTTTTGATACTGACTTGTTTGGTATGTTACCAGTTTCTCAGTTTGGTATAATTTGCAGATTTGATCAATGTGCTATCTATATCTTTATTTATATAAGTGTAGGGATGGACTTGGACCTGTGATTTCATTTGTATAGGTAAGTCCTAGGGGAGATAACCTTTTGATGCAGGTTGTCACCTTCCCTGAAATGTTATGGTCTTAGAGAGTTGTATAGAATGCAGAAAGGCTAGGTGACTTGCTCAGTTATATAGCTAATATGTGTCAGAGGAAGGACTTGAATCCAGGTTGTCTTGGTTTCCAGCTTAACACTTTGTTGACTCTGTCTACTCAAACATGCTTATCTCTCACTGGACACTTTTTGCTCCAATGATTTTTGAATGATTAACAACTACTTTTTGAGTCTGACCATCCAATCAGTTCTGAACCTATATAACTATATTTTTGTCTAATCAATATTCATATTCTTTTCAAGCATAATGTGAGATACTCTATTGCAAATTTTGCCAAAATCTAGCTAAACTACATGCACAGCATTCCCTTTATCTATTGGTTTAGTGATCAGGTCACAAAAGAGAAATAGGGTTAAGCTGTCATGTCCTGTTCTTAATGAAGCCATGTTGGCTCTTTCTTATCACTTTGTCTCTTTCTAATGGTTCTCCAGCCACCTCTTTAATCACCAAAAATTACTTAGAAATCCAAGTCAAACTCAATAATCCATAGTTTGTAGTATAGTATAGTTTTCTTCCTCCTTTTAAAAAAAATTTGAGATATTTCTCTTTTCCTACCTTGTGGTGACTCTTCAATTTTCCTTTATCTTTGTAATATTATTGAATGCTACTTTTTTTTTTCAATATTGGAGGATATTTATCTGAATCAGATAACCTGTATTCAACAAGGGATTTAGGTATTCTTAAATTTTTCCTGACTTAGTTTGCAATATCAATTCCCTATAAGTCATTTTTGTTCTGTCACTTTCAGTATAATGATCATTGTCCTTGGCAGACAAATAAAAGCACAATAAAAATTTACTTCTTTTTTTCTTTTAGAAAGATTTTATTTATTTTGAGTTTTACAATTTTTCCCCTAATCTTACTTCCCTCCCCCCCACCCCCCACAGAAGGCAGTCTGTTGGTCTTTACATTGTTTCTATGGTATACTTAGATCTAAGTTGAATGTTGTGAGAGATAAATCATATCCTTAAGGAAGAAAAATAAAGTATAAGAGATAGCAAAATTATATAAGATGTTTTTTTTCCTAAATTAAAATTTTTTTCTAAAATAAGTCTTTGGTCTTTGTTCAAACTCCATAATTCTTTCTCTGGATACAGATGGTAAAGAATTTACTATTTACCAATGTCTTCCTTTTTTATTCCCTCACCCTTTTGTCTTCCTCCCCCTCCTGGTTAAATCCTTTCCTTCCTATTTCCTTGTTGGGTAAAATGTTTCTCTATACAACTGAGTGTGAATGTATATTTAACCTTTCTTTATTTCAGATGAGAGTGAGGTTTAAGTATTGTCTTCCCTGTCTAGTGTTCTCTTTCTTTTTTTTTTTTTTGCATAAACTCTGCCCATCCCATTTATGTGAAGAAATAATTTTTTTCTATTCTTGTCTCCCTCCTCACTCATTCATTGTATTCTTCTTTTCCACCTATTCTTTTGTTCTTTTGAGATCATCAAAATTTATCAGAATCAACCCCAAGCCCCTTCATCTAATTAGACTCCTTTTATGACCTCTAGGGATGATAAAGTTCAGAGGTGTTATATCTTTTCCCATATAAGAATATAAATAGTTTAATTGTTTAATCTCATATCTTATTCATGTTTACCTTTTTATGATTCTCTTGAATTCTGAATTTGTATGTTAAATTTCCTATTCAGCTTTATTTGTTTCATCAGGAATGTTTGAAAATCTGTTTTGTTAAAGGCCTATTTTTTCCCCCTTGTAAGATTATATTAATTTTTTTTGGTTGATTGTAAGCCTAGATCCTTTGCCTTCTGGAATACCATTTTCCTGGGGCAGCTAGGTGGTGCAGTAGATAGAGCACTGGCTTTGGAGTTAGGAGGACAGGAGTTTGAATCCAGCCTCAGGCACTTGACTCTTACTAGCTGTGTGACCTTGGGGAAGCCACTAAACAAACACTGAATGCCACAAATTCAGGGCCATCTCTAGTTGACCTGATTCACATCTGTCCACTGGACCGGGATGGCTCTGTAAGAGAAAGTGAGGCTATGACTTAGCACAGCACCCCTTCACTCAAATCCAGTTAACATGCTTGTCATGACATCATCTTCCTGATGTGGTCTTCCTTCGAAAATGAAGGACAAAAAAACCCCATATTCCTAGTTTTCTATTTCTTTATGGTGCTGGAGCTACCTGAACTGATGCAAAGTGAAGTGAGCAAAAACAGGAGAACCTTATATACAGTAATAGCAATATTGTCTGATGAACTGTGAATGACTTAACTAGTCTCAGGAATGTGGTGATCCAGGACAGTCCCAAAGGACTCATGATTAAACATGTTATCCTCCTCCTGAGAAAGAACTGATATTGTCTGAATATAGCATAGTATCTTCTTCCTTCCTTCCTTCCTTCCTGTTTGAGTCTTGTACAAAATGACAATATTGTACATGATTGTACACCATCTTGAGGGAAGGGAGGGAGAAGAGAGAATTTGTAACTCAGAACATTAAAAAAAAAACCCCAATCAGCCAAATGTTAAAAGTTGTTTTAACATTATAATTGAGGGAAAATAAAACATTTTTAACATAAAATAAAATCAATTGGGGCAGCCAGCTACTGGGCCTGAAGTCAGCAAGACTCATGTTCCTAAATTCACATGTGCCCTCAGGCACTTGCTGTGTGATGCCAGGCAAGTCACTTGAACCTTGTTTCCTTCAGTTTCCTTATCTCTAAAATTAATGTAGGAGGATTGTTCCAGTTGAAAAACTCAAGATTCTGACTCCAGAGTTGTGTTAAAAAGAAAACACAGATTTGTGTTACATCACAAAAGAAAAAAAAATCAAGAGATAAGAATTCTTTAAAGGCCTTGTGGGTTTTGGGTGAGGTAATTATAAACGGGCCAGCTGCTGATTAACTTGGGCATAGAAAGGGGGTGAGCACATACAAAGCTCTCCTTAAATCCCTTGCCAGGTTCATGGGAAGGGTGGCATTTTTAGGAGTGACAGTCTTATATTGGAGAGATTGCTGTAGGAGGTGTGGCTGTAGGATGAGCCCCTATCTGGTTTAGGTTACACACTATCAAGGGATCTAGCATCTAGTCTGACTCAACTAGTGAAAGCATGACCAGGGTCAAAATAAAGGTCAAGAGGAAACAATTCAGCAGTGCAGAGATTACAAAAATCAGTTCCCTATATATAAAATTACAGGATTTAAACATTTTAACAGTGCGGAAAAAGATTATAAAATTTGTTTCCAGTTATAATTATCTCTCTATGCCCATAATTCCCTGCATTAAAATGAACTGGTAAAGGAAATGACAAATTATTCTAGTATCTGCCTAGAAAACCCCCAAATGGGGTCAGAGTCACACATGACTGAAAAATGAGTAAACATCAATTTGTCTCACTTAATAACCCAATCTATCAATTTGATTTCCTCCTTTATAGTTCATTCACTTTTTCTTATGTACCTTATCTTTTCTTGTGTTTTCTCCTTTTCCTTGATTTTACCTCTTCATGTTCCACACACTCATTTTTCTTAATACTCTTTAAACCTTTTACATTCTTTATTTTCCTTTGAAACTTATTGAAAATCTTGATCCATATCTGGCCTTGAAAATTATTCTTCAGATTTTCCTTAATTTCTCCTCATTTCCTCTCTCCCCTCTCCAAAATTAACCTCTGACCTACTTTACTACTTTGAACTCATCTAAGTAACTTATACAGTTTTTCTTTTACTTGTCACTTCTTTCATTCTTTCTCCCATAGAAACCAGAAATAAAAATAAAAGTAGAAATAGTTGGGGCTAAACAAGGACCTTTTGATACTTAAACCATCATTAAGGATTTTTTTCAATGATTCTGAGAGCATTTGAAAACATTCATTCTGTTATTCTAAGCAGGGTGTCCAACCTTTTAGTTTTTCAGGGCTGCAGTACCGAACAAGGTTTGCATACATAATTCAGCACTTATTCACAAATACAGTGCAGCTCACACCATCAACCAACAAAAACAAATGTGACCATGGGACACTTGAATGATCTAAAGGGTCACATGGGCTGCAGGTTGGACATTATCTATCCTTACAAATAAGTGGTAATCCTTACTTGAACTCATTAATTTGGCTATACAATGACTCATACACCATTTAACAGTATAGATTTAGACCTGGGATGAATCTCAGAAATAAAAAAACTCCCTTATTTTGGGCAGCAAGTAGAGCAAGGACACAGGGTCCACATTACTTCCATTTCTCACAGATGTCACAGGTTCTTAGGATTACTCTTCATTGATATGTTGTGAATACATTGGGAAAATGTGAGTTATTAAATCTAATTATTCCCAATATTAATTTCTGCTTAAGTAGAAAAGTTTGAAATTAAAAGACATCTCCAGAAGGTAAATCATCCAAGGACATGAACATTCAATTCTTTTTTTTTTTTTGGCAAGGCAAACGGGGTTAAGTGGCTTGCCCAAGGCCACACAGCTAGGTGATTATTAAGTGTCTGAGGTCACATTTGAACCCAGGTACTCCTGACTCCAGGGCCGGTGCTTTATCCACTGTACCACCTAGCCGCCCCTTGAACATTCAATTCTTAAAAAAATTGCAGGGTTGCTAGGTGGTAGTGGATAGAGCACCGGCCCTTAAATCAGGAGTACCTGAGTTCAAATGTGACCTCAGACACTTAATAATCACCTAGCTGTGTGGCCTTGGACAAGCCACTTAACCCCGTTTGCCTTGCAAAAAAAAAACCCTTTAAAAAATAAAAAGATTTAAAAAAATTGCAAACAACCATATGAAATGTTATCCCAAATCACTAATATTGACAAAATTAAAATTAAAACAATTTAATTGAAATTAGAATAAAAATTAAAATAAAAAATTAAAACAATTAAAACAATTGAGGTTGATATGAAAGTGTCTATTAATTCTCTTTCACTCAGGGGTTCCCCTACTTGATCTATATGTTAAAATAGTCAAAGATTTTATAAAAAGTCATGTTTACCTAGTTATTTGTAACAATACTTTTTTTATGACTGCAAAGAACTAGAAATAAAATAAGTAATGATCATTTGGGGAATATTTTAAAAATTAAAGTGCATGAATATAATGGAATATTATTGTTATAGGAAGTGACCAGTGAGGAATTTAGGGAAGTCTGGGAAGATTTATATGAATTGATCCAAACTGAATGAATAGTATAACAGAAACAATATACAGAATAACAACAATACAGACAAAAAACTTAAAAGTGAACACTGCAATTTTAACGAGCAACCTTGGTTCTGGAAAAGATATGAGAAAATTACATATTTTTTTTTGAGAAGTATAGATTCTGTGTATGTGTACTTAGTTTTCAGCCGTTTCAGTTTGTTTTGCTTAATTGTACTTTTGTTGCAAAGGAAAGCTCACTGTTGGAAAGGATGCCACTAATGACAGGAAGGGTAAATGCAGATAATGATAATGACTGTGATACAAAACCAAAAAAATCAAACTTTAAAAATATAGAAATAACAATCTTAAATGAAGAGAAAGCTGTGAAATCTTTATTGTAATTGTAATTATATCTGAAATTACCAGATATAATGGTTCTTTTTAAAAAGGGTAGTTAATATTTTTTAATTTTAAGCAAAAATTGGTGTATTTTTTTAAAAATTGTGTATCTTAATATGGTTTTTATCCAAGAAAAATTAGAAAATCATTGAAGTCTAATTACTTAAGACTTTTTTTTACTAGTCAATATTCCTCATATACCTTATTATAAGTAAATAAGCAGAATGACAGAATGCAATAAACCCTTTTAAATTTTGGTGTACTGAATTTTTTCCCCCCCTTTAAGGTGAAGCATCTGTACTGGCTACTTTCTCTGTGACAGTAGGAAAGAAACAAGTTCCTGTAGCTGGCTGCAGAGTCCAAAAGGGACAATTAGAAAGAAAGATGAAATTTAAATTAATTCGTAATGGATGTGTTATTTGGAAAGGTAAGTAAAAATTGGGTTGTCTACATTTTTTTCTCTTGATTGACTGCAATATTCTTTAGAAATGGTAATAAAACCAAATATTAATTGAACTCAGGTTCTCTTATGAACCTGATTACATCTTTTAATGACTCTACTCAAGCAATTGTTTCATTTTTGCTTGTAATAAAATTTTGTCTTGGACTTAACCTTAAAGTCTCATCTCCTGGGACTTGGAAATCTTGTTAGTTTTTCTTGTGATAATTATTTTCTTTTGTGATTTGTTTCTTGTGCAAATGCTATTTTTTATTAAACATCATAATTTTTGTCATTATTAAAGAAATCTAGTATTATGGTCATTTAAGTAACCAAAGGTGTAGAGAAGTTAAAGACAGACTTCCAGAGATCACACCACAGGTTGGAGCTTGAGAAATATTAAAATTTATCTTCTGACTTTTTGATTAGGATTGTTTCTACTATACCTGTTATTTAAAGACATAGATATGTCCTCTAGAATGTTTTTAAAAGACCATATCTAATGGGTAATGGGATCAATGACATAAAGGATGTCTTTAGTTGATTCTGTTCTTGTGTCTATTATTTTTTATCAGTGAATTGGATGAAAGTACACCTGGCATTCAATATGCAGGTGACAAAGCAAGGAGAAATTGGTAATAGATTGGATGATAAAATTGGGATCCTCCCAAATCTCAAATTGGAGTAAATTGAAGAATGAAATTTAATAGGAATTGTACTTCATTCACATTTGAGTTAAAAAAAATGCACAGAATAAAAAAAAATTAATTTGAATGCTATTTGAGGTAAAGGACCTGAGAATTATAGTAGCCAAAAATGCTTGGTGAGTTAAATATTCAGAATGATGGATGTTATATTCCTGGAGTCCTCTGGAGTATTGTTTTCAGTAATGACTCATGACATGTAAAGAACTCTTGAGGAGCTGAAATATAGCCAAGATTACAAAGGAACCAGAGATAAGGTCTGCCTTCAATTATCTCTCAAACTTTATTTTTTATTTTTTGGCAAGGCAGTGGGATTAAGTGACTTGCCCAAAGTCACACAGCTAGGTGATTAAGTGTCTGTCCAGGGCTGGTGCCACCTAGCTACCCCCTCATACTTCAGTTTTAATGCCTTCCCCTCTGATCTTCCTCTGTACATCATACTGTGTTTGCATTGTCTTTCCTATTGAACTGTTTAAGAGTGATTTGCATGTTTATCCCTGTAGGGCAGTGTCTGGCATATTTGTTATATTCCTGAAAAGGGGGATTGGATTATTCATTCTACTTGGCTTTAGGAGCTCTGGACAATGTACCAAATTTAAGTTTAAGAAAAAATTTGCTAGCCTAGCCATGAGTGATAAACATGGGAGGTCAAAGGAGTTCCTTTTCACTCGGTCACATGGTACCCAGAGTTGGGAATGGGCACTTCATGTTTCAGATAGGGACTAAATTTTAAATTATAATTTCAAAGTTGATTAAATTTAAAATCTACTTCTGTGGCTTAAAACAATTGTTTCTAAATCAATTCTAATGGCTAACATGTTTTATCTTTTAGGATTGCTAACTTCACTGAAGCATCATAAGGATGATGTTAAAGTCATAAAAACTGGAATGGATTGTGGTCTAAGCTTGGATCAAACAGATATTGAGTTTAAGACTGGAGATGAAATTATTTGTTTTGAAGAGAAAGAAGTCTTACAGAAGACTTCTTGGGATCCCGGATTCTGAATTGTTGCATTAAAAAAACGTAATTGGGGGCAGCTAGCTGGCACAGTGTAAAGCACTGGCCCTGGAGTCAGGAGTACTTGGGTTCAAATCCGGCCTCAGACACTCAATAATTGCCTAGCTGTATGGCCTTGGGCAAGCCACCTAACCCCATTTGCCTTGCAAAAACCTAAAAAAAAAAGTGTAATTGAACTTAATATTAATACTTTGCTAAATGTATTATAGAGCACTGTTGTAAATATTTTACATTAATGCTTTTTTTTGGGGGGGAGTGCTGGAAATAACTCCAAAAGTTTGTAGCTGTGTTTGCTTTCTTAGTTATTTGTGAAAAGAGCTCATTACTTCAGTGTAAATTTGCCCAAACCAAGAACTTCTAAATTTTTCACATTGCCTTAATCTTTTGTTAACTCTAAGAACACTTTATACACACACAGATACAAGTACCAAAGGGGCATTTGTGGAAACCCTTCCTTGGTGTACAGGTTAATTTAAGTCTTAAATTAATCTTTACAAAGACAGAACCAAGAATCATGTATCTTGATTACTTCATACCTCAAAATTAACAAGATAATTTATTAGATACTGCAAGTGCTCATTTTATGTATATTGTGCTTAATCAATATGTATTTCTGATGCCTTTCAGACAATTTAAGTGATAAGTACAGTTAATGCTGTACCTTCATTCAGATTTAGATAATATGGGAAAATAAATTTGGCATCAGACTCCCCCTTTCATTTAGGTAGCAAAAGTATGCATACAAAGGTTCAGAAGTTAGCCATTTAACAGACAACATCAAAATATAGTAAAGCAAACTTTTAAGACTTCATTGTAAATAAAAAAAAATCAAATCCTGAGAAAATAAAACTTAAAAGAATCTTTGTCATCCCTGATTGACCTGTGACTTTAGTACTCTTAAGATTTGATACTTAGGTGGTATATACCTAGAGGGTTGTTCCAAATTATCCACCCCCCCATATATTTTTAAATAAATATGCATTCAAAAAAATAAGCATTGGTCAAGAGCAGAAACCAGCTCTGGCTGGCTATTGTTATACAGTAAAATCCTCTCAAAATTTAATTAACCTAAGAATTTTCACATGACACTAAAATAAAGACAGTAATGAATCTGTATTTAGAACTGTCTTATTTAAAGCATTTTTCAAATGAGCCAACATGCTAAAGAAATCACCCATAGCATGTTAACAGATTAATTACATACTTCTACCTCTCCTAAAGGTGAAGCACAGAAAAGAGTAAAGAAAAACTTTTGGGCCATAAGCATATTGCTTAGGATGATTTAAATGAAAGGCCTATTTAACATGCAGATAAAATAAACCTAAAGACTCAAAAAATAGTTGAATTCTTTATTAACACATATACATTTATTTGTCTTCTGGCTTGTTGAAGCAGTAGGTTAGACAACACTTGCCACAATAATGCCTGTCGAAATGGCTAGCCATAAAGACTCCAGCACCACATTCATCAGAAGGGCATTCCCGTCGAAGGCGGCTAATCTTGCCATTCTCATCAACCTACAAAAAGTCAGGAAAAAATTTTTTAACAAACCTAAAAAAACCAAATCCACAGAGAACTCTTGTTTAATTCCCCAATTATCACCCAAAGTTCATAAATTCCATGTGATCTAACTTTTTTGGCCTCCGTTTCAGTAACTCAATTGTGAAATTGTCACTAATTCTGGCTGAAATAAATGGCCAAGGGCAACAAATGTAAAAATCAAAAATCCCTCCATCATTTGTTTGGTGTTTAGATAAAGGCAGAGACCACTCATTTGGCTAAAAAGCACAATATATTCTTTCTAGGAATACAACTGACCACAAACTGGAAATGTTTATTTACCTTATAGTACTTCAGAACAGCAAGTTTAACCTTCTTTCTCTTATGTTTGTTCTTTTTGGGAGTGGTGTACGACTTCTTCTTTCTCTTCTTGGCACCACCCCGAAGCCTCAGAACAAGATGAAGGGTAGACTCCTATTTTAACAAAAGTACAATAGCAGCAAATGTCTAGAACGCCATTAAAAATCATTTTCAAAATATAGATATTGTGTAAACCCTCAATACCCTGTAAATATAGATAATTACTTGTTAACAAGTTTTGAATTATTTGGATTTCCAGCAATGTAGTTTTTCCTCCAGGGCAAAAAAAAAAACTGTACAGAATGTTATTGTTAACTTTTTACCTTCTGAATGTTGTAGTCAGACAAAGTCCGTCCATCTTCCAATTGTTTGCCAGCAAAAATCAATCTTTGTTGATCAGGGGGAATACCTACAACACAGAAATGTGTTCCGAGTTTTAGAAAATTAAAAGCCTTTTTATCCACCAAACATTTCCAATTGTCTTCTTTTATCACTCCCATTAATCAAAGAACCTGGCTTTGAAGTCCCTTTTCAACTGATCCTTTCTGCATTTCCCTACCCTTAAATCTTCCCTCTTTTGATCCAAGGTGCTGACTTCCTGCTGTTCCTCCTTTTGGAATTCTCCTTTCTGGCTTTCCTTAGATTCCAGATAAAACCCCAACTAGTTGCTATCCTTAACACTACTGCATTCCTCGGGATTATTTTGTTTTTGACATTCTCAATTGTTTCTTCCCTGTTGATACTAAAAGCATATTTTTTTTGTCTTTCCCAAAATTTTAAACAGGAGCTCAAAATTTGCTTGCTGACTTGCATGCATTACTCGAACACCACTCGGTCCCTGGTGGAGAAGGCGGGTGGGGTAAAGGGGGCCAACTTGCCTTCCTTATCTTGGATCTTGGCCTTGACATTTTCGATGGTATCAGACGGTTCGACCTGAGAACAAAATGATTTTTAAATTGGGGGCCTTTCCCCCCGAGAACGGGCGAGTGCCCACCCGCCGTGGCCGCACGTGCTCAGAGCCGAGGCCTCGCGCCGGGCCCAGGAGCCCAGTTCCGGCGGGTGAGGTCGGAGGCCCAGGCCCGCGGCTCCCGGACTTCTCCGACCTCGAGGAAGCGGCCCCGCCAGCCCGGGCCCCGGAGCGGAGCGGGCCGGAAGCCGCGGCCCGGCCCCCGCCGCCCCGCCGCCCCGGCCCGGGAGCCCACCTCGAGGGTGATGGTCTTCCCCGTCAGCGTCTTCACGAAAATCTGCATCGCGCCGCTGGGTCCACCTGCCGAGAGAGCGGAGGTACAGGGCCGGTGAGGGGCGGCGGGGGGCCGTGGCGGGGCTCCGCGCGGAGCGCCGGGCGCGCACACACTCACCCGCTGATGGCGGATCCGAAAGAGAGAGCGCCCCGCCGACTCACGGGGTTTCCTACCGCCCCGGCCAAGGACCCTCCCGGAGGCGCCGCGGAAAATGCCTGACCAAAATCCCGAACGTGGCTCCCTCCGCTCTCCCTTACCAACCCTCGGAAAGCACTTTTAACAGCTTCTAAACGTCCTTCACTTGGAAGCTTTATCTAATTTTTTCCATCGAGAAATTCTCTCCAAAATCTATGATCGTAATTAAAGATCCTTAGAGGGTTGAGTCGGAGCCGGCGGAAGAAGGGAGGTCTTTGCCAGGTCCTGAGAGGTGCATTCTGGGTATAGTAGTTTTTCTTCGATGGTGGCCTTAGGCCGAACTACTCTTCCCACGAGGCAGTTCAGGCCATCCGGGGATCCTAGGTTACCGATTCCTTCCGCCTCCGGTTACAGGCGATGGGCGCCTGGAGTTCTCAGCTCCGAGAAACCGGAAGAGGAGGAGGAGGAAGCGGAAGAAGGACGGAGAAAAAAAGTGGAGGAGCAGGACTGGAAGGAGCGGCGAGAAAGGAGGAGCCCGTCGGCGCCTGAAGCGGGGCCGGATCGGATGGAAAGATTTCTCCTGGGTCCAAATCTTAGGTAACAGCGTGAAGGGTCTGAAAGCTCGCTTATCCCCGGGCCTTCCCTGTGACCCGCATTGCACGCCTGAGCCAAAAAACAAAGTGATACATCCATAATAAATCAGCAGAACCTTAGAGTGGATTAATTTATTTCGAGTAACGCCTCAATTAGCACGGAATAGCGGGTGAGGCACATCGGACTCCCAAAATCGGGGAAAGGGGATTTTTTTTCATCTTTGAATAGCAATAGGCAGCATTGATTTGCATAGTGCTGCTTTCCTTGGGTTTTTGAATTGGTTCCCCCCCTCACTCCAGTGCCAGCATCCTTCTTTCACAGATGAGGAAACCGAGGCTGCCCAGGCCTTGAAGCCTGTGAAACCGGATCCGACCCGGGGTTGTCCTCCTCCTCAAATCCAGCACTATGCCATCCTTCACATAGCTGTCTGCCTCTTTCATCCATGATCTCAATACAGATTTTAAAGGAAATTACTTGAAATAAGGACTTCACAGAATTTTAGACTTGGAAGGATGTCAGTGACCTTCAAATCTGACCCATACCTGAACCAGAATCCCTATCCAATGTAGTAACCAGTGGTCATCCAGCCCCAGCTGGAATATTTTGAGTTAAGAAAACTATTAAAACTCTTAATTACTGAAATGTTTTTTCCTGGGCTGCTAGTTGGCGCGGTGGATAGAGCACCGGCCCTGGAGTCAGGAGGACCTGAGTTCAAATCAGACACTTTCTAATCACCTAGCTGTGTGGCCTTGGGCAAGTCACTTAACCCCATTGCCTTGCAAAAACCTAAAAAAATGTTTTTTTCCTGATATGAAGACTAAACAAATTCCATCCATAGTTCCTATTGCCATCCTCTTTAGCCAAACAACCTAGCTAATTCTACTTAAATTTTATCCTTTGCCATTCTCTCCATCTTCTGTCTCTCACTGAAACTTGGTTCCTTCCTGATGACAGTGTCTTTTCCAACACTGGTAGCAGCTTCTACTGAGTCCAGTCCTCATTTTTGTTGAGGTAGGGATAATTGAAATACTCTTCTCTCCCCATTACCACCTTGAAGTTCTCTCTTAACTTATTGTTAACCTTCTCTTAAGTGTGCCAGCTTGAGTGCTGATCCTGGGATCAGGATGTCCTGAGTTCAAATTTGGTCTCAGACTTTTACCCGTTGAGAGGCCTTGGGGCAAGTCCCTTAATCTCTGCTTGCCTTAATCTCCTCAATTGTATAAAATAGGGATAAAAAAATACCTACTTTAGAGGGTGATTGTGAAGATCAAATGGGGTATTTGTTAAGTGCTGAGCATGGGTGATCTATAAATGTCTTATCAAAATTCTGATAACTTATCTCTAGTACCTCTAGGAGACACCACTGCTTTTTTCCATTAAATTCATTGCCTGGCTCATAATCTTTTTCTCCTGCCTTCATACTAGGGGACTTCAAAATATGTCTTGGTATTACCCCAAACACCCTAATTCAGTTCTTCAATTTATCATTTCACACAACCTACTCCACTGGACCAAAGTTATAAAACAGATGATTATACCCTTGATCTTACCATTACCCACAAGTGTTCCAGCTTCCATGTTCATGAACTCTGCCCTAATCACCTCAAGCTTGGACTCGCAATAAGCAGGTTAGTGGGTTTACCTGCCTCAAGTTTCTTCCCACTCCAATCAGCCACCAAAGTTATGTTGCTGTCTACTCAATAAATGGTAAATGGTTCCCTTTCACCAAACAACATCCTTTGTTTAGCATTCAAAGCCCTTCATAATTTAGCCCTCCCCCAGTCTTTCTAACAAGACATTCTTATCTCCTCTTTTTTTTTTTTAGGTTTTTGCAAGGCAAATGGGGTAAAGTGGCTTGCCCAAGGCCACACAGCTAAGTAATTATTAAGTGTCTGAGGTCGGATTTGAACTCAGGTACTCCTGACTCCAGGGACCGTGCTTTATCCACTACGCCACCTAGCCACCCCATATATTAAATCTTAAACATCTCACTTCCTTCATATAGCATGGATTTCTTGCTCAATGTTCTCTGCTAAATAAGATGCCCAAAACTGAATAAGAATATTTCAGGTGTCATCTAACTAGGTCAGAATACAAAGGAACTATTTCCTCCCTATTCCTAGAAGCTATGCTTCTTAAAGGAGCCCCAGATTGAATTGTTTTTCATAATTCAGGACACCTGATCATAAATAGTTCCTGGCCTTGTTAAAGTGCCAGTGCTATTGGTTTCATCTGGGCATAGCTTTAACAAAATATCTGTTTCCAACCCAGTCTTTAATTCATGGATACAGTACTATAGCTCTGTTTTTTAAGTAATGTGTAAAGTAGGAGAAAATGATAGGGATTTTTAGTCCCATCCCAATTGAGTCATTAATTTTATCCCCTTTTTTAGTAAGAACTGGTTTAAGCCACTTGTGTTGTTATTTAGGCATAATTCATTGTTGCTGCTGCTGAATAATTCACTGGGAGTATTTATGTATATATATATATATATATATATTATGAAAACATGTAGATTTAAACTTGGCAACTATTGTGATTATCTGGAGCTATTCAGACAGGACTCAGGAACTGGTCCTCATACCCTGATTCTTGTTAGATGATAATCTTTATATAATGGTTTGAACATTAAATGGAGGCTTTTGGGGTCCCAAATTTGTTAAATATTTAGTCATTTAATTTAGCAGAAGACCTGTTGCTTAGCTTTTTGCATTAGAACTTTAAAAATGAGAAGAATTTGTACTCCTTTGAGGAGTTTAACCCTATGGGTAGGTATTTGGAATGAGAGGAGATGCAGTGGCTTAGCTATGCTACTGTCCTTGCCTTCAATGAAATTAGGTTGTTCTTTGAGGAGATTTTACACATTTGAAAAAATTTAAAGAATAGCAGGCATCTGAGTGGAATCAGGAAGACCTGAATTCAAATCCTTTCAACCTTAGTTTCCTCTTCTATAATATGAGAATAATAATATTTACCTTAAGCTATTGTTGTGAAGATTAAATGAGATAATATTATGTAAACCTTAAAGAACTCTTCTGTTGTTCCACCTTTCAGGGATTCATGTAAACAACAAAGACTTTCAGATTATTTTAACATAAGAGAGATGTCTTGATGGAGAACTATCTTTTAATCTGGTTCTATTTCATAGCTAGTAAGCATTTAGTCAGATATATGTGTTTAAAAAATATAATTTGCAAAAGTTGCTTCATACCTTCAATGATTTTGTAGAAAAGAGAAAAGGGGCAAATTGGGGAATATAATGATAGAGGTCAAATGTAGTGGCAACATTGATAAGAATGGAGAAAATAGTTTATTATGATAATCTAGACCAGTGATGTCAAACTCAAATAGAAAACATCTCTCTACAGGTTGCAAATTGACTTAGGAAAAACCACAAATTAACATTATTTTTGTTGCATTTTTATTTTGTTAAATATTTCCCAATTATATTTTCTCCACTTTTATCTAGTTATTATAAACTTTAGTGATTTTCTGTTTATTGTATCCTTCCCTCTTCCTAAGAGCCATTCCATATGACAAATAAATACTATTTTGGGGAAGAAAAAAAGTCAGTACAATTGATTCATTCATTGAAAAAAATCCAAAAACACATGCCTTAATACCTATGGATCTTCTACCTTCTCACAGGGTTAGGTTGAGGATATCATCTCTTATGTCTTCATGAGTTCCACTTGATTTTTTTTCTCAAAATTCTTTGTTTTTATTGTCTTCTTTTTTTTTAAAAAAAAGAACATTTCCTTGTACAAAACAGAAGGGAGGATTCAATATAAAACAATAACTTTCCATTTCAGGAAAACCTATATAATAAATACTACACATTGTTTTCAAAGTTGCCCAACTTTGCTTCCTCTTGGATTTTCTTTTGTTTTCTACTGTGCACTTTTTACTTTATTTTTTTTATCTCTCCCTCCCTGCTACAGTTAAACCAGGATATGTATTCATATATGGTAATCTATAAAAGTACACATATATTCACATTTACACTTATACACATATATGTAAAGCCATACTATGCATAATTCCATTCATCATCTCTTTCTCTGGAGGTGCATAGCATCTTGCTAGCTGACATTAATGCTATATAATAGCAGCAGTGTTCTTGCACTTTCCCACTCAAAAGTGAAGTAAAGCAATGCTGTGTGTTTGCTCCCATGCATTTTTAGCATGATATTTTCAGCAGTTTTGTCAGATGATTTCAACATAGATGAAAACAGCATCATGATCAGCTGCTTCATTGATGGTAAATTTTTTAAATTGAAAAGGCTAGAAGCCAAGAGTAAAATGGGGGGAGAGTTGGTGCATGACTTTTTGTTTGCATTTAATTGATTGTGCACTCAAGGTGAGCTTCTGAGGCAGAGATGTAACAAAGTATTCTCTGCTGCTTATGCTAATTTTGACCTAACAACACCAAGAAAATAGAAATTCACTACCAGTCATCATCACACTATCCACATATGGAACCACTGGTTGCACATGGAGAAATTTTGAATGCTATGGGTATGCTTGGCAGTATACTTTCCAGGGATGTCCACATAGATGATGAGGTTGACTTGTGCAGTGCCAGAGCTAGGTCAGTGTTTGGAAGGCTCTGAAAGAAAGTGTAGAAGAGAAGTAGCATTACTCTCCAAACTGCCTACCAACTGAAGGTTTGCAGAGCCATTGTGCTGATCTCATCTGTTGTATGCTTGTGGAAGCTGGATTACACGCCAGTGAAATGCCAGGTAACTGAATTGATTCCATTTGAATTGTCTTAGGAAAATTCTGAAGATCATCTGGCAAGATAAGTTGTCAGACAATGTGGTACTTTCTTGAGCTAAACTTCCAAGCGTTCAAACTCTACTGCAGAGAATACAACTCCATTGGATTGGCCATGTTGTTCAAATGCCAAACGTGTTTGCCTAAAAGACTATCTTATAGAGAACTCACAAGGCAGGTCAGAAGAAATGATAAAAGGATATTCACAAGGTCTCTCAGAAGAATTTGGAATTGATTGAATGACATGGAAGATACTGGCAAAGGACTGCCCAGCATGATCTACCTGCATCAAAGGAAGTGGTGTGCTCTCTGAGCAAAGCAGAATTACAGGAGCTCAAAAGAAAAGTGTGATACACAAATTTAGAGATATCTCCACTCCAGTATTCATGTGGACTAGTTGTATCTTACCTGTGATAGAGCCTTCTGAGCTTGTATTTGTCTGATGAGAAACACACTTCACCTTGACCCCAACATAGTGATGTCATTTTGAATCATATGTAGATATATGTGTATATGTATGTATATACATATTTTGCAATTTTTCTCCTTTTCCCTTTTCAGTTTAAAGTCCTTTTGATTATATTTTCAAGCCATTAGGGAAATGTTTTCTACCATGAGACCTTTCCTGATATCCCCTAGTTGTTGATATTTATATTCTTGTTTATTTAACTTTATTCTGATGACTTTTTTTCTTTCAGGATTTGATCAAAGTGTTGACTTTGTTGCAAAAACAGGATCAAAGTTAAACTTTTATCTGTGGAACAAGTGCACAGAGTGTTAAAAGAATGTCTGTTCAAGAGATCGAAATAAACAAACATGCAGTTCTCCCTCCTATCATTAGTAATTATGACAAGGAATTTTTGGAAAGAATGCAAAGATACATCATTATAGAAGCTGAAAAAGTGGGTTGTACTGATGAAAGACTAGCTGATGAATATTTTATCATATACCGAAATGTATTTGACAAGGTAATATACCACTCTAAGAAGTTTTTAAAAATTACATATGAATGATAGTATAAGATTGTTCTTCTCTGACCTTTCCAAAATGCTATGTGCCTCTCTCTAGTGAAACAGATTTTATTTCTAACCAAGAAAATAGCATAGTATTTCTACAAGGGACAGATACGGAGTACAATGTAAGTAGATTATAAATGTCAGTACACTATTAATGTCTACTGTTAACTCAGCCTAAGTTCAATATTTTCTCTCTTGATTAAGTCTATTTTGATTCTTAAATCAGAACCTGATTATATAGGCAAGCTATAATCTGCTTATTTTTTTTATTTGAAAGTACCAGTGGGGCTTTTTTATATTACCATTTTCTTTTTTCTGTCAGGAAGAACCTTGAAAGCAAGAACCTGGTGTAATTTTGTGGCGGCATTTTGGCCTGATTTTACCAGCTATTTAGTATTGTAGTTTATTATACTGAGAGAAGTCTGTTCTGAACTAGAGGTTTGATGTATAGGTATAAGCTTGGTGAACAAGACTTTAGATCACAATTGCTTGTTGGATAGATTTCATGTTGTTTCCCAGGTTCCTGATCTTGGTTATCTTCAGTGCCAGTTATATGCCATAGCTTAGGCTGTCTCCTTACCTGAAATGCTCTCCTTCCTTACCTCCACCTCTGGAAACCCCAACCTCCCTTTAAGGTCCAGGTCAAATGCTAGCTCCTACACTAAATTTTACTGACCTTCCCCACTTTCAACAGTGAAAGTTGCCCCCTGAGACTACTTGTTTTTTGCTCATCTGTGGATGAGATGCTTCTCCCTAGTAGAATGTAATCTTGAAGGCAGGAGACCTTTGTTTTGTATCACTAGCATCCAGTGTAATTCCTATCCTATGATAGGAGAAAGGGACCTGTGGGCTCTTTAGCAGATGAAGACTCTCATTCCAGCCCAATGTTAGTCAGTACCTTCTCTGCCATTTATAGTGCTAATTAGAGGGTTGTTTTGAGAAATAGGAAGTTAGGTGACTTTTCTAGGGTCACACAGCCAGTGTGTGCCAATGACAAGACCTGAACTCAGAACATCCTGGTTCCAAGGCCAGCTTTAGATTCTCTACATCATGATGTCTCATGTGAGAATTAAAAGTTTAAATCTCTGATGAATAATTTTGTGGTAATAATGGACAAATCAGGAACACAGAGTGTTTATTGTTTTTGTTCAGTCATCTCAGTTGTGTCTGACTCTTGTGACCCCCCATTTGAGGTCTTCATGGCAAAGATACATTTCCTTCTCCAGCTCATTTTATAGATGAGGAAACTGAGGTCAAACAGGGTTAAATGACTTACCTAGAGTCACATAAGCTAGTAAGTTGTCTGAGACTGGATTTGAACTTAAGTCTTCATGACTCCATGAATGGTACTTTCTCCACTGCCTTAGGGAGTGTTAGATACTTGAATTAACTCTAGAGAGAATAGCTTTTACTTAACTTAATACTGACTGATTAAGGAGAACACTCTGTGCAGCCAGCACAGTATTAAAGGATCCTATGATTCATGATTAAAGGAGATCTCATATTTAAAAAGCCACTATTGTCTTTTGTAATTGTTACTCAATTGCGTCTGGCTTATTTCTCATATATTGTACAGTTGGACAAGATGTCATTACTGTGCGTGCTTGACTGTGATAATTAGACTGTCAGTTTTTTAAAAAGAAGTTTCTGAATTTGTAGAAGTAATTTTTACCCACCTACCACATAGAAACATCACTCTTACTGACTTGTAAAATAATCGGGCATAGTACGTGGTATTTTTTTTGTCTTTTGAAGTTAGGTTCACAAATAGAGAGTTTTCATTTATTCAAGAAGTATACCTTCCTACTTTTTAAAAGGAGATTGCTCCTTTTGAACTTACAGATTAAAATATGCCATAAAACAAAATTTCATTTTAGGATAACAATATTTGAGGATAAAATAACAAAATCTATCTTAAAGATACAGTGATGATTTTAGACATCTCTGGTCACCAGAGTCTAGCACTTAGGCAACAACTTAGGTTTTTTTGACTAAGGCAGAAAAGAAAATACTTTAGGCATTATAAAATTCACCTAACTAAAAATATAGCACTGAAAAGTTCTTTTAAAGTTTGTTGTTGTTGTCGTCAAAAGTTTCAAATGCTAAACATCCACAAACAGTTTTATTTTTGACTCTTGTGTAGCAACTCAGGAACTACACTTTTTTGTTCAAAATATTTTAAATGACTTTGCTTGGAACAGCTTGAGAAAAGAAAAATTCCACCTGGATTTTGCTTTTTTTATATTTTTACTTTATAAGAAAACTTGGGGAAAGAAAAACAAGTATGCTTTATAACTAAGATTTGAAGTCCAGAATCAAAAAAACCCCAACAGCCTGATAATCAGCTTTAGCTAGCTATAGAGTGTGTATTCAGTTTTTTCCCCAGCATAAGATCTTTAAAGATAAAGACTGTTTTCTCGG
The DNA here is from genome assembly GCF_037893015.1 of Macrotis lagotis. NCBI lineage: Eukaryota > Metazoa > Chordata > Mammalia > Peramelemorphia > Peramelidae > Macrotis > Macrotis lagotis. The sequence goes on along the minus strand of NC_133658.1, from coordinate 110,046,212 downwards.
TCTTTTGCATTTCTCCCCACTCCCTTAACAATACCTACGAGTCAAATGGTTTGCCAAGCAGGTGCTCAAGCAAATGATGGTGATAAATTTAAAAATCCAGTTACAGTTTAAATTTGCTAAATATTTACCTGTAGAATTCTCATTATAATCTCATATCATTTCAAAGTGATCTGTGATGCTGTTTGCAAGGCTTTTGTTTTATGTTCTCTTAGAATGAATTTTAGTACCATAGTCAGGAAAATAATGTTTTCAGATAATAGAGCATGTCAGCGCATACAAAACTATTCTTACTTCAATCAAACAAGAATATGATTCATTCATTGAGACAATAAAGGAAGGCCAAAGAAATGCATTTTATCTTCATGGAAAGCTGAAAGTCCTGTCAGCAGAGCCTACAACACTGGTATATCATAGGAAAAGAGTAGTCCAACTTGAAACAAAGTAAGTTCACTTACTTAGATTAAAGGATCATATAAATTAATGATTACATGACAATTATGCAACACAGCTGTAGTTTAGTGTGATTCTTTACCTTTTTTTGTTGGTGTTATTGTTATATTAATGTTGGTATTACTGTTCTTATCTACCTCATGAAAGTAATACATTCCATGTATATAGGCATGCATCTATTTAAATTAAAGTGAATTTAATTTATTTAAATTTTGAGAATTTTATGATATCCTTTATAGTAAGGTGTGATATTACTGGGTGGGATGTTATAAAATCAATTTGGGAAATTATTTTTTTTTCATAGGTAATTTTTCACAGATTTGGTTTAGTTATAATTCTGAATCTGACAGTATAATCTACACAAAAAGGGCTTTAATTCTGAAGTGTGCGCAGATTAATAACATATAATCAGAATGCTCATTCTTGTGAAATTTTCTCAAGTAAATGTTTTGAGGTGCTCTGGAAAATTGCCAGTAAATCAGCTTTTTAAGGAGTTTTAAATCAGCATTGAAAAATCTTGAACCAGCTTGCAAAATTTCCATTATCCTTTTCCATACTTACTATCATAAGAAAAGTTGCATTGAAGGGGCAAACAACCTGGAGAAACACATTCTTGCCATCATACTTAATTTTGTATTAACTTTATTTAATAAAGGAAAAAAGTTTTAGAAGAATTTATTTTGTGAGACCTGACTTTTATATCCGCATTGATGGTTTAATCACAGAAGATGTCTGCAAATGCTTAGAATTAAGTACTTTTTAATCACATTGATTAATATAAGTCTGAGTACTTTTTTCATATTTAACTTTTTTATTTTTTTAGAAAGATTTTATTTATTTTGAGTTTTAAAATTTTTCCCCCAATCTTGCTTCCCTTTCCCCACCCCCACACAGAAGGCAGTTTGTTAATCTTTACTTTATTCCATACTGTGCATTGATCTAAGTTGAATGTGATGAGAGAGAAATCATATCTTTAAGGAAGAAACATATAGTATGAGATATAGCAGAATTACATAATTTTTTAAATTAAAGGTAATAGTCTTTGGTTTTTGTTCAAACTCCACAATTCTTTCTCAGGATAAAGATGGCATTCTCCATTGCAGTTATCCCAAAATTGTGCCTTATTGTTGCCCTGTTGGTATGAGCAAGTCCATTAAGGTTGATCAACACTCTCATGTTGCTGTTAGGGTGTACAGTGTTTCTGAGTACTTTAAATATGAAATCTTTATCCAGTGACATACTATTGGAAAATCTGAACTCATATCTTTACTGATTTTCTCACAACGCATGAACCCAGAAGACAATGAGTAGGCAGCTAGCTGCTGCCACAGAATGCTGAACCTGAAATCAAGAAGACCTAAATTCAAATTCAGTCTAATAGCAGAACATGGGCAAATAACTTAAACACTATTTATCTCAGAATCCTCATCTGTAAAATGGGGATAAATAATCTCCCAGTGTTGTGATGAGGATCAAATGAGATGAATTATTTCAAGTGCTTTGCAAACCTTGAGGCACAATATAAAGGGATAGCTGTTCTTATTAAGTTACAGCTAAATGGAAGGCTAACTACTTGGAGAGGAAAAATAAGAGTCAATAAAATTGGTTTTAAGAAACCTTTCTTTAGATCCTTTGTTGCCTTGTCTTACAGTTTTCATGATGAGAATAAATGAAGACTTGTCATTAAGATAATTGTGGCTTATGTGCCATCTGTTGAAGGAAAAAAGGAAATACAGGATTTCTGTAAAGAGCTTGCGAAGATCTCCCAAACCAAGTTAACTTATACTTTGATAATTGGTAATGTCACAGCAAAGATTGATAAAAATGGCAAAAGTTATGTCAGAAAATATGGTTGAGGTTTAACAAACAAAAGGAAACAAAATTTTGGCAGTTCCTCTGAAAAAAAAAGACCATCTTTTCACTTCAGTACACTTCTGGCAGATGCTATATGACTGTGAATCACCAAAGCATCAAAACATGATTCATCTAAAAGGAAGACAAGAGTGAGGCATATAGTGGGCATGATTAGTCTGTAGTTTGTGAATATATACATATACATATACATATATATATATATATATATATATGAAATAGAAAAGGTTTTGTTAAAAAAAAGTTGATTTCATAGATAAGCATATAAAGCAAGAAGTTTTAGGTTAAGGTTTTGACTATTCAGAACTTTGGGACTAGGTTATTACCCAGTGCATGCTTGAATTCATGCTTTCTAGCATTGGGATTTTTTTTTTAACAATTATAATGAGAAAAAGTGAAGTTAGTTTACTTTTTCAAGGCATCATTTAGTGATTGCTCACCTATAATAAACTTAAGTATCATCTGAAACTAATAACCCAAATTCAAAGTAACTGAATAAAATAGCAATTCAGAGTAAAATTAATTATTTAACCAATTTTTATTTAAGTAATTCTGGTGATCCAAAGAATTGAATCATTTGGAAGAAATCCTTTTTTTTTCCTTCAGGATAAGGGTTATTGAAGCTAATTCCTCAATGATTCAAATGCAACTAGAGAAATTAAGAGAAGTTAAGACAAAGAGCTCTGCAAAAGAAATAAAATGTCTCAGGGATGCCATAAATCCTTCAAGGCACATTCCAGGTAGGGTATCTTATTTACTATTTAATTTAATAAATAACTAATTTAGTAAAAAGTGAGATGTTTGGACTGTTTCCCTTTGTAACATGTTAAATTCACATAGATGAAATTCTGGGTAATTATAGACTTGCCTTAAAAAAGTATACTTTTATAGCATAAGAGTCCATTTTATGCAATGGATTCTAAGAAAAAACAAAAATATCAGAAGACATAGAAAACCCTTGAAGAGTGTATAGTCTGGTTGGCTAAGATAGAATAGAAGCCTGTAAAATAAATATTTGAATGATTTTGAAATTATATTGCACTCAATTACTTTCTTTAGTGTTATATTAAATTCAGGATGTCATGCCAAGAAAGACTTTCAACAAGTCTATAAAATAAAGAAAATGAAATTTACTTTCAGGCCTGTGAGGATTCCCTTTTACGTCTTCATTGGTGATGACAGAGTAACAGAAAAAGGAGCAGAAATTACTACAAATCACATGGTTTTTAGAATATCTAAAAATATTAACTGCAGGGCAAAATGGGGAGGGGGACCTGTTCTTAGAGACACTGTCAAGAGAGTGGGACAGATGGCAGCAGGGAACAGCACAAGGAACAGGCCCTCCCTTTCCATCCCCCCAAGTCCAGCTAGTGACTTGAACATGCAGAGAGTTTTGCTTTTAATTCAAGATTCCCCTAATCATTTAGGGCTGAACTTAGAGCAGACAAAAAAATTTCTGGGTTTCAAGGAGCTTGCAGTCCACTTGGAAAACTGATATCTAAACATATGTAAATAAAACAAACATACAGATTGAATATAAAATAACTTATATAAAATTCAGATTATTGATTGAATAAATAATAAAGGATATAGTTAATCACTGGAATCAATATGTATAGACTCAATTCAGACTTGATAACTCTCGGGTGGTAGAGCCTCTTAAGACTTCATGCTCCATACCATTGGACTTAATGCCTTGAAAAGGAGGAGGGATATAAGGAAGATGCCCTCTGGGGTATGTTTTTCTCTCATACTGGGCCTTTCTGGTGCTGGGCAGTAGTTAACAAGGAAATTTCCAGGAGATGTTGATTAACTCTGTGTTGTCCCCATTGTCATAGATTCTGGGAAAGCCCCTCTTGTAGAGTCAACATGATTAAGCAAAATGTATGCCCACCCTTTACCTTTGGGCATACATTTTTACTATACAGTACTATACAGCAAACTATACTGTATAATTGCTATACAGTAATGATAGTCTTAGTTTGTATCACTTGTAACTAACTATAAAAATGCTGCTTTGTCAGATATATCTTTGACCTTATTTATTATTAGTTGCTAGCCTGGCTAATAAATTGACAGTTTTTAGAACCTTGTACCTCAGTTTCTCTTTATTGCAGTTTTTATTGAGACATTTCATGGCATGTACTGGATGGGAGTCTGTGTGGAAAAGGACTTATATAGGAGGCAGCATTTGAACAGAGTTTAGAAGGAAGTCAGGGTTTTTAAAAAGTGGAGTGCATTCCAGGAATAGAGGCTATACTGCTGTATGGATACACAAAGATGAGAGATGATTTTGAGTTCAGTTTGACTTGAATGTTCATGAAATAGTCCAATGAAAGATAATACTGGAAAGCTAGATTGGAGCCAAATTATAAAAGACTTTAAATGCCGAACGGAAGAGTTGAACCCTAAAGGAAATGAAGAAACCCTGGAACTTCTTCAATAGAAGAGTTTTGTTGAATGATATGTTTTAGTAATATCAACTTGGCAGATGTGCGGAGTAGGAATTGGAGAATGAAAGGAATTTACGGTTAGGAGACCAATAAGATGATTAAAGCTGGGAGAGAAGAAGTCATGGGAAACGACTCCAAAGTTATTCACTTCTGGATGACTGAAAGGATGCTGCTGCTATCAATAGAAATAGGGCAATTTGGAAATGGCTAGGTTTGGTACCAGTAGGGGAAAAGTGATTTTTTGTTTTTAATATATTGAGTTTAAAATGCCTGTAAGACTCCCAATTTGAAATTGAAACTATACAGGAGGCAGTTGGTGATTTGGGATTACAGCTCAGGAGAGAAACTGTATGTATAGATCTGGTAGTCACCTTTATAACCCATTGGAATTGATGAGACCACCAAAAGAGTTGATGATAAGAAAGAAGAGGACAAAACTTCAGAGAACACCCACATTTGGAGGCTGGAGAAGAAGTTTACAGATAGGTAGGAGAGTTCAAGAGAGAGCAGTGATTCAAGAACTCAAAGAAGGATTAATTGTGCTTTAGAGGAAGAAGGTGGTCTCCTGTGTCAAATGCTGAATAGAGATCAAGGATTAGGACTGAGGAAAGGATGCTAGAGTAGGCAATTAAGAAATCATTGGGGGGGCAGCTAGGTGGCGCAGTGGATAGAGCACCGGCCCTGGAGTCAGGAGTACCTGGGTTCAAATCTGGTCTCAGACACTTAATAATTACCTAGCTGTGTGGCCTGGGGCAAACCACCTAACCCCATTTGCCTTGCAAAAACCTAAAAAAAAAAAAAAGATCATTGGTAACTTTGGAGGGAGCAGTTTCAGTTGAGTGAAGTCTTGTTAGACTACAGTGATAGGCCTTAGCAAAATATTATCTTAAAAATAACTGCAACTTATTTGCCATCTTCTGTTGCAAAGGATAGAGGAGGTAGCAAAATTAAAGAACTCACTAGGATCTTCCAAATTACATCAACATGTCATTTGATACTTTTTGATTTCAATACTAAATGGGTTCAGGATATAACTGGAAAAACATGTAGGTAAATATATTTAGCAGTAGGAAATGAGAGGAGTCAAGTCTCACACCTATATATCATAAATTCCTTGAGAAAAGTTTTTTTAGGCCTTAAATGGAGGCTACTAACTTCACACATTAAAAAAAAAAAGAAATTGGTTGATTTTATTTTAAAAGACAAGAATTAGCCCATCAATGATTTTGGTGTCTTTCTTGAATCATTTGCCTCTGTATTTTCACCCTATTGAATATTAGTGCAAGGAGCTAAACTTTTTACTCTTTAGCAAGGGGGTGTTGTGAGTTGCTCATAGGGATGCAAGAATAGATATCTCTTCCATCTTCTCCCTCCACCTTTTTCTTTTCTGTTATTTTTTGGGGGGAGGCTTTTGGGGGCAATGGGGTTAAGTGACTTGCCCAAAGTTAGACAGGTAGTAAGTATCAAAAGTGACTGAGGCCACATTTGAACTCAGTTCCTCCTGACTCCAGGACCGGTGTTTTATCCACTGCACCACCTAGCTGCCTTTTTTCAAAGAAAGACTTTAAATCTTTTCAGGAGAGGAAGCAGAAGATTGGGGCCTCAGGGTGTCCTCTATTTTTAGAGAAAGGAGGAGGTACCAGAAAAGAACTTTTTCTATCTGATTCCTTAAGTATTACTAGTGTATGGGAAGTAATGTTAAGGTCCAAGTTAAATTTATTAGCATTCATTAGTAGTGAAAAAGGGGCACCAAGCTTTATATTCAAGACTTGACTCCCCACCAAATAACAGTTCCACAATGAACACATTGAAAAAAAACAAAGAAGAATTCATCCAACTTGATAACACAGCAAAAATCAAAGCAGACATAGGAGAATGTATACCAGATAATACAAATTAGTTCTATTGGGAGCAAGATAACTTAACTCAGGTGAGAGTCCTGGATCTCATCCATAGGGAAATTCCCCAAGGGCTCTGATGAAGCAAGTTAGTGGTAGGGTCCTCTCATATGTCTTTCTTTTTGATTGTTGCAAGACAGTGGACTTAAGTGACTTGCCCAAGGTCACACAGCTAGTATTAAGTGTCTGAGGTCAAATTTGAACTCGGGGATGGTGCTCTATCCACTGCATCACCTAGGTGCTCCTCACTGAATTTCTTCCCTGTCTTTCTCTCAGGGAGGCTAGGTGGTGCAGTGGATAGAGCGCTGGCCCTGGAGTCAGGAGTACCTGAGTTCAAATTCGGCCTCAGACACTTGATAATTACCTAGCTGTGTGGCCTTGGGCAAGCCACTTAACCCTATTTGCCTTGCAAAAAAACTTAAAAAACAAAACAAACCAAAAAAAGTCTCTCTCTCTCTTCAGTTAATCTGAAGAGAGGTTAGCATCATGCAGCTTCATTTCTGCCAAGCTGAAAGCTAAAAGAACCCAAGAAACCAGTAAGACTCTTCTCTTCTTTCAACCTCTCTGCCCTGCTCTTCTAGCAGGTTTAGATCACTGAGTAATCCTGCTTCACTAATGTAAGAATCTCTATAATTGACTCTTTGACCCTGGGTTCACTAATTCAAAAATAAAAGAAAGACTAAAAATGAAAAAACAAAGATTATGTCATGCAATTAGGATAGCTTGAACATGACCTATTTAGTCACTCAGTAAAACATTTATTAAGCAATTTAATATGTTCCTGCCATTGTGTTAAGTTCTTGTACTACAAGGAAAGTTGAAGACAGATCCTACTCTCAAGAAACTCAGTCTTAATGAATAGAACTATGTACAAATAAGGTATATAGAGGATAAACTAGAAATACTCAAGGAAGGCACTATAATTAGCCTTCTTGTAGAAGATGGAATTTTAACTAAACTTGAGGGAAGCCAGGGAAGCCAAGAGGCAAAGATGATGAGGGAGGACACTTCAGGAATACAGGGATAGCCATTGAAAATATCCAGGATCAGGAGATGGGAGTATCTTGTTTGAGGAATAACAAGGAGATCAACAGAGAGAACATGGCAGAGTGTAAGATGTAAGGCCTTTGATGTTGAAAAAAAGGGAAATGGATAGGAGATGACTGACCTAGATTAAAGCCATTTCTTAAGAAGTATAACCAATGTAAATAATATGTTTTAATGAGGAAACCAAAGGAACCTAGAAACTATCTCATTCAGTAAATAATTGATCTCTTTGCCACACTACAGGTAATATTTCTCCCCTCCCTTTTCTTCTCTTTTGCCCTTTCCCAGAGATTGTTGCTTTTGTTCCTGTCCAAATGAGCCTCTCCTGACCACCTGCTTTATTGATAAATGTCTTTAGTTTTTGTTAACTGATAGAGTGTTTTGGCAGACTATAATCGAAAGTTGTTGCATTTTCTATTTATTCCCAGTAAACTCCACATGTCACATTTTTATTTATCAGTTTTTAAATTATAAACTTCACTATCAAAAAAAATAACGTTCAAAATAAATATTAAGAACAATCAAAAAGTACATGGAAATATAAACATATTATTTGTAGTTTATTTAAAACATTTATAAATAATAAATATTTAAACATTAACAAAATTTTCCCTTTTCAAAATCTTTTCTTACCTTTTTGGATTTTTGTCAAGATTGTGATTTTATTATTACTGACATAATCATAGTCAGTATGGTAGTATGGTATAATGGAAAGAGCAGAGATTGAAAATGGAGAACTGAATTTGAATTTCATTTCTGACAAGTATGACTCTGGGCAAGTTACTTATTTTCTTTGAGCATTATTTTCCTCATCTATAAAATCTGATTAATAGGTGGTACAGTATATAGAGCACCAGCCCTGGAGTCAGGAGGACCTGAGTTCAAATCGGGTCTCAGACACTTAATAATTACCTAGCTGTGTAACCATGGGCAAGCCACTTAACCCCATTGCCTTGCAAAAAAAACAAAAAATAACCACCCTCATAAGGTGGTAGAGTTCATCAAATAAGATCATATCCATAAGGAGTCTCAAAAGTCTTTGTTGTTTTAAGGTACAGAAATTTTGGGGACAGATTATATAAAGTGATTTGCAAACCTTAAACACTATATAAATATCAGCTGTTGTTATTGTTTTTTCTTTTCTTTGCATTACTCCTGTATTTCTTTGTGTTACTTATATTTGTCATTTCTTATAATGTAATACTTATTACAGTGTATTTCCACTGCATTAATGTTACGGTTTGTTGAATTATTTCCTAGTTTTGGTACATGTAAACTGTCTTTGAAACTTATTCTCATAAATTTAATTTGGTCACTCTTTGATTTCTGATATGTCTTTGATCATAATGGATTATTTTTCAGATGTGTTTCTGGATTTGATTTGTTGAAATATTAACTTTTTATTAATTATTAATACTGATTTATGATCTTCTTGCCTTATTATTGAAGTTATGTTATCTTTTCCATGTTTTAAAAAAATTGAGCAGTTTGATTAATATTTCTTTAGACTTGCTGTTTGACATGCTAGAAGTTCCAGAAATAGGTGGTATAATTTTGTTTGCCTTCTTAATTAAGGCATGACCATGGAAGAATCTGTCAACCTAGATTCTCTTAATGAATATTTTGTTCGTCTTGAAAAAAAATATGAAGAAATTAAGCAACATATGAAGGCAAAATATATCCCCCAATCAAGAAAGACTGACTTAGATGAAGAAGAAATCCGGGCATTACAGAGGCGAGATATAGCTGAAGCACTAAACAATGAATTGCGATTTCGGTATGAATTTATTCTCTAAAAAGCTTGAAATATTTTTTATTGTTATATTTAATATCACATGGTTTGAAGTTTAGTATAGTGATTATTTTTATCTTTATAGTCATAGAAAGACAGAAATGGTTTTAAGTGCATTTTCTACCTGGATAGATTCTGACATGAGCATTTCTTTTCAAGACTACGTACTCCAAATTAATAAAACTCAAAGAATTTTACCAGGTAACTAATATTTTTAAAACTAACATAAATAATGGAAGACACAACTCAAAGGCAATGACATGGTCATTTTTAATTGTAGAAAGCTTAGGAATGGATCTCTAGGTTGCAGAATTGAATTTAGCTCTATTACCAATGTCTGTGTCCAGGGAACCTGAATGGAACTGTATTAGATCAACAAAGAGAGGGAGTTGGTAGGGAATCCAGACCAGTGATGATGATATGCCAAATTGTGTTAAAGTTGAATTAAATATAGCCTTATTTGGTTATAGTTTAGATGATGGATTTCCAGGGGTAAATGCATCCTTAAACATCTGTGCCTATTTGCAACATTTCAGATGATCAAACACTTGTTGAAGAGTTACTGGAAGAAGATCCAAGCAAAGCTAAGGAAGCTGAAGTGTTACTTGACTACATTGAAAGGCAAATAGAAACAGCTCATGTGCAGCCAATTAGTGGGCTATTATAGTTCAGTTTTGAAATTTTTTTTTTTTGGAAAGAAAATAAAAATTTATTAAAAGAAGTTAAAACACATAAGAAAAATAGTAGGTAAAGAAAGAGACAAAAGTGCAGTCAAGCTGGACTTGGCTGGACCAGCAAGTCAGAGAAGACTGGCCAGCCCTGAGCAGGAGACCAGTCCAGGTTTTTATGTCTTGTCTCTTATCTAGAGGGAAAAAGTTGAACTCCCTTTCCCTTACTGGACCCAGAATTGGGTAGAAGGTGAACCTTAAGGAAATCAGCATATGGATTTTACATTAAACAATGAATAAATGGTAGTCAATTTACATCAAGAATGGGGATCTCCACCCAATTTGACAAGATTAGCAGCATTTAAAATTAAAAATTTTGCTTCTATTATAATAATAATTCTTTATATCTTTTCCATGGTAGTCAAGTTACATCTCAAGAGAAGATGGTAGTCAATTTATATCTCCACCCAATTTCTACATTCACAATTCTCTACATCTTTTCTCTGAATCATTCCCCCCTTAAAATTATTCAGGACCCAGATTCTTCTGGGGCTTTCAGAGTCCATTTGGAGATGAATGCATTACAGCCAGGACTTCATTGAGACAGGATCCAGAGAACAGATCAGTTAACAAAGCTGGTTGGCATCCTGCAGAGGTTGGTCTCAGAGATGTATAGCTTGGCAATGTTTTGTCCAGGAAGCTTGACACAAGTATTGTCAGAGCTAGCTCAGTATTTAGGAGACTTTTTTCGCCAAATACCTCTGTCTGACTTAGTAGCAGAAAGAGTAGAAGTCCCTCAGTTATCTTTTCTTCTGATCCCAATTTGCTTATGCCTCTGATTGCATACATTGCTGCCTGCAATACAGTATGATACCTCTCCTGGAAACTCAGGGAAAGAAATGGAAACAAAGGAACAAACAAAGAGGAGAGAGAGCGAGCCAGTTTTGAAAATTTAAACATTTTTCCTAACTGGTAAATTAGTGTTTTATAAAATATTTATTTTAAAAAATAAATCGTGCAGAAAAATTGCCAGACAGAGAACTTAGATTTTTCAAGATTGATATAAGTTAGTGCAAGTGGGTTTTGTTTTTCTTTTTTATGTTTTTCAGCCTATTCTCCCATCCAGAATCCTACTATCCAGGTTAATGTTGCTGTTTTTCTCTTCATGCCCAAACCTTAATACTTAAGAAGATATATTTCTTCCTAAAACCTAATTAATCTTCCTGTTGAATAAGTGGTTTGAAGAGATCATTGATTAGTAAACTCTATAAAAGTAATTAATAAATATGGGCACATTAAATAGGTATACCTTATACTATAGGGTGATGTTAATTATAAATCATTTAGTTCTTGTTAGCTGTTGGCTTTTTCCTCCTGCTTCTGCATTCAGTAAGTTATGTTGTATTACTTGAGTTAAAAATGTGTTCCTTTCTTATCTCTTATCTTCCCTTAAATGCCCAATTGGGAAGATTCTTGTTTTGTGTTACCATTATTGTTATCATCATCATCATCAATTATTATGATTACCTACCCTCAATGTATATTCCAATGTACATATATCAAACACCATAACCCCCAGGTTTCTCAACCTATTCATTTTCTCCCCACTGGAGCCACAGACAAGTTGGTCATATCTTGATCTTGTCATCACCCACAAATGTATCCCTCCTGTTTTCATGAACTCTGAAAATCTCTTGTCTGATCATAATCTATTAGCCTTCCATAGTTACCTTTGCCATCTAATACCAAACCCTATTCTTTGTTCACAATGAGACCTTATAAAGCATAGGTCAGTGTATAGCAAATGAATCCCATAAATTCTTATCTAATCGAGGGTAGCAGGATGTTTCAAGCAAATCTCATCCTTATTGGCTTTCTAGGTTCTTTATTCAGAGAGATCAAAAGAAGGCTAAGGAGATTTGGAGACATATATACCTTTTTATTTTACAGCCTTGGTGATGGGAGGCTGCAGGGTCAAGTCCACACATAAATCTATCTGCATAATCCAAGTTTGCTTATCAACTCCCCAAGTTCCTACTTTGTTTCTCCCACTGTCTACTCACTATCTGCCATTGCCTGCTATACTCTGCTCAGCGTTATTAGTTATCTGCTCTGCATGCCAGCTGTCTACAAGCAATGTTCTAACTGTTCTGTCTGGACTGCCTCCTAGCCTGGACAGTTACAGGGGCCTAAAACAAAGCCAGCATCATGCCAAATCTAAGACTTTCATAAGTATTATCAACTATAAACAAGTTATATAATGGTAACTGCTTTCATGCCCAAATAAGAACTTCACATCCGGCAGTTTGGTTGCATATATCATATACATTGATTATATAATCACAGTCTCCAAATATGGGCCTTTCCAGTCAAGTTGAACTATTGTGATTAAGGGAGATTCATATTCCTATTCCGACCAAATGATGTACCCTATAGATCTCTGTTCCCCTGAACTCTCAATTCTCTCTCAGTCCCTTCATTAGTTATGCATTTCTTCTTTCCCTGTCTTGACTGTCTTCTTGAGCCACCAACCCTCTTATTGTACTGACAGTTGTGCTCTACAAAGCTTCACCCTTGGATCACTTCCACCATCTACTGCCTTTGTACATTCTTCAACAAAGGTTGAAGAGGTAACACAAATGATCTGACTGGGTTCACTACAAATTTATGTTACAAAGCCTAAACTGAGCCTTTTTGCTGCTGCTAGATAATCCTTTTAGACAGCATCTCTTCTGTTTTCATCCCTCCTCAAACTTTTCATGGCTTACTCTCCCTAACCCTTTCTACTGAGAACCTTACCTATATTTTACCAAAAAAATGAGGCCATTCACCAAGAATTTTCTCGCTTCTCTTTTTCATCTTGTACCACTCAGATTCCTTCTGCCATTATCTCCTTTTCTCTGTTCTCACATAAAAAAGTGACCATTCAAGGGGGCAGCTAGGTGGAGCAGTGGATAGAGCACCGGCCCTGAAGTCAGGAGTACCTGAGTTCAAATCCAGCCTCAGACATTTAATAATTACCTAGCTGTGAGGCCTTGGGCAAGCCACTTAACCCCATTGCCTTGCAAAAATTAAAAAACAAAAAAAAAAGTGACTATTCTTGCCAAGGCAAACCCTTCTATGTGTACCTTTCATCCCACTCCATCCCTTCTCCTTCTGCAAATTGCTCCCTCTGTCATCAACACTCTGATTTATCTTAATCTCTCCTTATCTCCCAACAACTAGAAACATGTCAAATCTCCTCCATTTTCAAAAAACTCACACTTTCTTCTTCAATCCCTATTACCCCAAATCTTTTTAGCCTTATGTGACTAACTTCCCTGAGAAGACAATATAAAATAGGTGACTTCAGCATCTTTTCTTTTTCTTAATTTTATAAAGTCTGGCTTCCAACAGCATCATTCAACCCAAACTGCTCTCTTTCTAAATTTCCCTTACCCTATAGATTTCCATTCTCCATACCAAATTCAGTGACTTTTTCTCAACCCTGATCCTTCTTGATTGATTTTCAGCCTTTTGACACTTTCAGTCACCCTCATCTTGGTGTTCTCTTTAGATTATAAGGACATTATTCTCTCCTGGTTATCCTCCTATCTTACCACTCCTTTTCAGTCTCCTTTGCTGGTTCTTCACTCTAGTTATATTTCTCAGGGATCTGTCCTGAGGCCTTTTCCCCCTTCTTTATACTATTTTACTTGATGATCCCCTATTAACTTCTGTAAATTCAATTAACATCTCTGCAAATGATTTTTAGATCTACTTATACAGCCCTATAACCCTTCTGTTGACCTTCAGTCTCTCATCTTCAACTGCCCATCAGACTTCTTGAGCTGAATATCTTGTAGACATCTTAAACTTGAAATGTCCAAAACCAAACTCACAATCTTTTCACTACATCTTTTTCCCCTTCCAAACTTCTAAATTACTGTTAAGATCAGTATCATCTTCCCAGGATGGCAACCTATGTGTTATCCTCTCTCTAACCCTTATATCTAACTAGTTGCCAACATCTGCTTTTGCCCTCTTCTCTCCCCTGATACTGTTTCCACCCTGATATAGGCCTTTATTCATTCCTGGACTGTTGTAAAACCTCTGGCCGATCTGCCTACAACAAATCTCTTTCCACTCCAATCTATCCTCCATTCTGCCTCCAAAGTGATTTTCTTAAAGGGGAAAATCTTACCTAAAAAGTGGCTCCCATTATCATTTTCAGGAACAAATATAAAGTGTGTCTCATATTCAGAGCTATTCCCACTCCTACCTCTGCCTTTCTAATCTTCTTATACCTTACAGTCCCCCTCTATTCCCCCCCCCCCCAACTACTGTTTAAACCAGTGACATGGGCCTAATTGCTCTCAGCTCTTAGTGTTTTCACTTAGCCTGAGTCCACTATGCCTGAAATGATTGCTCTCCTTATCTCTGCTTCCTGGCTTCCCATCAAGTCCCAGATAAAATCTACTTCCCAACCCTTCTTTATTCATTTCAATTACTTCCCATTCATCTTGTCTGTAACTTTTCTGTCCCTAATTATTTGCATGTTTCTCCTCCCATTAGATTGTGAGTTCCTTGAGGGCAGGGATTGTTTTTTTGCCTTTCTTTGTATGCCCAGCCCTGATTACATAGTAAACATTAATAAATGCATACTGACTGATTATTAGTAAGTATACTTCATTCTAGCTTCCTTAGCTTACTTCTAAGTACCAAAGAATATTAAATATGAGTTTAGAGATACTTTTATATTTTAATTGCTTTATTAAAGTACATGAGACTTTACATTTGCATGTTTTCTTATATTAACTCTTCCTTAGTCCTATCATCCAATACCAACCCTTTTGGTATGGGAACATGTTATATTGAAAAAATACATCTTTTCTGAAGTTTTATTTGTTATTTAGTTGTTTTAGGTTCCTTTGTAGGTTAGTTAGAAAGAAACTAACAAAAACTACTGCTATAATTACTCCCTTGTGAAATTCAGATTTTGACCCAAATTTGGCACAGAATGCCATGGGATGAAAAGATGGGAATGAAAAGGGAAAAAAAAATTCTAGCACTGAAAGTTAAACTTTTCTCATCTCTTATTTTTTTTAACCTATCACCTATCATCTTGTTGGAATACCTTTTGTTATTGGATTTCCCATGATTATCACTTCTATACTTGGTTCATCCTTAGGATTTTCAATTTAATATTATTTATATCTTTTCTTTAGTAATATTTTATAAACATTTATAAAAGCTCCCTCTGCCCTGGTCCCTTCCCTTCCATTGAACAATTAAAAAAAACTCATAATAAACACAAATAGTCCAGCAAAGCAAATTTCTACATTGATGAGGTCCAAAAATGAATGTTCTGTTCTGGGTTTTAGTCTCTCTCTGGCATAATTCACCTTTAGTCCTTTGAATTTGTAGTTTATCATTTTTTTTTTGGCAAGGCAATGGGGTTAAGTGACTTGCCCAAGGTCATCCAGTTAGATTAATTATTAAGTACCTGAGGTTGGATTTGAACTCAGGTCCTCTTAAATCCAGGGCTGGTGCTCTATCCACTGCATCACTTAGATGCCCCACTTGTGGTTTATCATTGCGTCAGAGTTCTGAAGACTTTCAAAAATATTTTTTTGTGTTAACATCATCATGTGTAAATTGTCCTTAGAGTTCTGCTATCTTCACAGAGTGCTTATAGTTCTGCTGTCATTTCATAGTGGAATAAAACTATCCATTTTATCATTTCTCATATTCATCTCTCTTCAACAGTGTTTATTAGATCCTGCTCGATTTTTAAATTTTTATTGAGAGCTGTGTATTCCACTTTAGAGAACTCATGTAAAAATATTTTGCTCTGGGGACAGCTAGGTGGTGCAGTGGATAGAGCACCAGCCCCGGAGTCAGGAGTACTTGAATTCAAATCTGGCCTCAGACACTTAATAATTACCTAGCTGTGTGGCCTTGGGCAAGCCACTTAACCCCATAGCCTTGCAAAAAAAAATATATTTTGCTCTGAAAGGAGAGAACAGCTGAATTATGATGTTATTTATACATTGTATTGAGAATTTGTTGTCTGAAATCCAAAGTATTAGGAAGATCTTTTATTTCTAACTAGACTCTCCACCCATTTAGTATTCTTCAGAAAGTTGCTCTTTTTCCTTTAGAAATCAGTAAAGTGCTAATCTCAGACTTATAAAAGACCAGGATTCTAGTCCATTTCTGGAAAGATAATACTGTTTGTGTGACTCTGGCAAAGTCACTTAACCTTTTGATCCCTAGATAGTTCTCAAAAACTAAGTTGTAAAGCAAACACTGATGGGTATTGGTAGAGGAAATTTCCTTTGGAAATTCTCTATGCCAATAAAATAATAGATTTGACCCCAAAAATATAAATATCTCATCCCCTAAAGATACTGTTGTGAATTGACTTACATTTGTCAGTGTGTCAGTAAACTGGTCTTTATTAATTACCTACTATATGCCAGACTCTTTGATAAAGGATATAAAGATAAAAATGGCCCCTACTCTCAAGGAGCTCACCTTATAATGGGAGAGATAACATGCAAACAACTATGTACAAACAAGATATACATCTGTATATCTAAATCAAATATATGTTATATTTGATAAATTGGCTATAGTCTCAGAGGGAAGGGACTGAGATTAAAGAGGTCTTGGAAAGGCCATTTACAGAAGGTGGGGATTTTTAACTGAGATTTGCAAGAAACCAAAGAATCTAGGAGGTAGAAATGAGAATAGAGAGTACCTATTAAGGGATATCATGAGTGAAAATGCTGGGAGTTAGGGAATGGAGTCAATTAGTGACTGGACCTTGAGAATGTGCAGGGGAATAAAATGTTAGAAGATTAGAAAGATAGGAAGGGACTGGGTAATGAAAGTCTTTAAAAACCAAGCAGGATTTTATATTTGATCAGGAACTGCTGGAGTTTATTGAATAAGAAAGGTGATATTGGTTTTTTTCACTTTATTTTCCAAGAGTTACTGCTGTTGTTACTAAAGAAATAATGGCAAAGTATTTGTAAATTAATTTATCGCTTGTGACTGTTGTCTTAAACTTCCTTAAAGTAATAAAATGTCAGGGGTGGCTAGGTGGTGCAGTGGATAGAGCACCAGCCGTGGAGTCAGGAGTACCTGAGTTCAAATTTGACCTCAGACTCTTAATAATTATCTATGTGGCCTTGGGCAAGCCACTTAACCCCATTGCCTTGAAAAAAAAACTTAAAAAAAAAAGAAATAAAACTCCAGGCAACAGATCATAGTACAAACAGATAATAATATAATAATCATAATAACTAGCATTTATATAACACTCCAAGTTCTTCAAATCACTTTACATGCATTATTTCACATTATCTTTGATCCCTACAACAATCTTGTGAAATAGGTGTTATTGTTATCCTTATTTTCAGATGAGAAAATGTAGTCAGAGAGTATTCAGAGCCA
The DNA here is from genome assembly GCF_037893015.1 of Macrotis lagotis. Lineage (NCBI taxonomy): Eukaryota > Metazoa > Chordata > Mammalia > Peramelemorphia > Peramelidae > Macrotis > Macrotis lagotis. The sequence goes on along the minus strand of NC_133658.1, from coordinate 110,028,589 downwards.
CATAGCCAATAAGTATATGAGATAGGATTCAAACTCTGATCTTCCTGCCTCCAGATCTAATACTCTATCCACTATGCTAACTATTAGGATTAGAGACAATAATGAAGTGTTTGGATATGATTATGGTATTATTTGACTTGCTTTTGTACATTTTATTATATTATTTTCTCCTTTATACTTAAACCATCTAACTATTTTCTTTTTATTTGGGGGGGTGGATGTTACAAAATGTAATGATAATAGGTTCAATGAATTGTTTGCAAATGGTGAATATGAGTCAGCAGCTGTTTTTGCAGGGAACAGTCCTAGAGGAATTCTTCGAAACTTGGAGACAATGAAGAAATTTAAAGGTAAAGATATCTATATGAATGGTGGTATGGGAGGGGAAGGAAATTAATGGGCCTGTGATTTCACTGGTAGAGGAAAACTCCCAGCAAGCTTACTTCTTCCACCAATTCAAATTAGTAGTTTATGGTGTTAAAGAGCTACCTAGGGCACTGAGAAGTGAGAAGTTCATACAGCATATAGATAATAGAGAAAGGGTTTAAATCCAAGTAGAGCCACTTGAGTGCTGGCTCTGTATTCACTATACCTTGCTACCTGTCATGGGAATATCACATTTGCATAAATATTATTATAAATTCCTTTTAACCAAGAGACAGCAAGGTTGTTATAAAAGTCACTTAACTTTTTTTCTATAACTAAACTCCCTCATTGGTAAAATCAGAGAATTGGGCTGGATGAATTCTAAGGTCCTTTACAATGTTAAACTTTTAAATTTTGGAGATATTAAGGCATAAGTTAATTTTTAAAAAAAAAGAAGTTTGATTTTGATTAATAAAATTTGATTTAATTTTTGTTAAATGTAAACTAATATAAAACCTAATTTTAATTTGTTATAAACCATAAAGATAGTTTTTGAGATGATACATTAACATGATCAATAGCCACTTTTAAAATTATTTTATTTTTTTTCCAATTACATATAGCAATTTTTACATTTTTTTAAAAAGTTTAAGCTTCGGGGCGGCTAGGTGGCACAGTGGATAAAGCACTGGTCCTGGAGTCAGGAGTACCTGGGTTCAAATCCAGTCTCAGACACTTAATAATTACCTAGCTGTGAGGCCTTGGGCAAGCCACTTAACCCCATTTGCCTTGCAAAAACCCCCAAACAAAACAAGACAAAACAAAAAAAAAAAAAACAACAAAAGTTTAAGCTTCAAATTCTCACCTTCTTTCTCTTCCTTCCTCCATCATTGAGATGACAAGCAGTTTGATATAGGTTATACATGTGCAGGCATAGGAAACATTTCCATATTAGTCACATTGTGAAAGAAAACATTGGCTCCCCCCTCAAAAATAAAACTTCAAGGAAAAATAAAGGTAAAAAGAAGTACACTTCAATCTATTCTTGTATGTTCTTTCTCTAGAGGTGGATAGCATTTATAAGTCCTTCAGAATTTTCTTGGCTCATTGTTTTGCTGAGATTATTAACAGTTGTTCATCATACAACATTGCTATTATTGTTTACTATAGTTCCATTCCTGGTTCTGTTTCCTTTACTTTGTAAAAGTTCATGTGAGTTTTTTCAGGTTTTTCTGAAGTCATCCTGCTTGTCATTCTATAGCACAATAGTATTCCATATCAGTCTGAACAGCAATATATAGTGTGTTCAGCTATTCCCTAATTGATGGGCATCCCTTCAAATTCCAGTCCTTTGCCACCACAAAAAGAGCTGCAAGAAATATTTTTGTACATATAATTCCTTTTCCTTTTTTTTTTTAATTTCTTTGGGATACTGACCTGGTAGTGGTATTATTGTGACAAATGGTATGCATACTTTTGTAGCTCTTTGGGCTTAGTTTTAAATTGCTCTCTAGAATGGTTGGGTTGGTCCACAACTCCACCAAGAGTGCAGTCGTATTTCAGTCTTTCCACATCCCTTCCAATAGTTGTCATTTTTGTCATATAAGCCAATGGGATAGGTGTGAGGTGGTACCTCAGAGTTGTTCTAATTTGCACTTCCCTAATCAGCAGTGATTAGAGCATTTTGTTTCCTATATGATTGTGGATAGCTTTGATTTCATCTGAAAACTTCCTGTTCGTATTCTTTGACCATTTATCAATCAGGGAATGACTTGTACTCATAAAATTTGATTCATTTCTCTACATATTTGAGAAATGAGCTCTTCATCATCAAAGAAATTTATTATAAATATTCTCCCTCCTCTCTAGGAAAACCTTCAGTTTTCAGCTTTCCTTCTAATCTTGGTTTATATGGTTTTCTTGTAAAATCAAAATTATCCGTTTTACATCCCATAATGTACTCTATCTCTTGTTGGTTTATAAATCCTTATGTTATTCATAAATATGATAGGTAAATTATTCTAAGTTCCTCTAATTTACTTATGGTGTCACTTTTTAAAATCATATAATCTGGGGCAGCTAGGTGGCACAGTGGATAGAGCACCGGCCCTGGAGTCAGGAGTACCTGAGTTCAAATCTGGCCTCAGACACTTAATAATTACCTGCACCACCTAGCCGCCCAAGCTCAACATTTTAAAAAAATTGGTTCAGACCTCTAATTTTATTGGTGTAGAGAGAGATCTTGTTAAGAAGATTCCTTCTACTAATGCAGATTGTCAACTTGATTCCTAGAGTTTATTGAAGCATCTCCTGAGTGATTAAAAGACTGCATAGGGTCCCAAGCCAGGATATATATCAGAGTATAGACTTGAACCCAGGTTGTTCTATCTCTGGGGCAGGCTCTTTATCCATTGGAACACATTATCTCTTTATATACTTTTACATTGTCTTTTGGATTACTTGTAATTTTGAATTTTGTAAGACTATGAGGTTCTATAACTCATAGCCATTTAGTATATCTCGAATTACCAATGATCTCTTTTTTAAAAAGAATTTTTATTGATATCCTTTTTGAACACCACCAGAGTTTCTTTCTCTCTTCTTCCTTCCATAAAGGCATCCTATATAGCAAATAATATTTTTAAAGAAAAATTAAAAAAACAATTTATTGAAAAAGTATGAAAAATATATATATATATATATATGCAATATTTCCTATAGACCCTTCCTGTCTGTGAAAGGAGTTGAGTGGTTTGAGGGAGTCTATTTCTTTGGGGCCATTTTTTCTTTTTTTTCCCCTTTGTCTTATTTTGAAGCATTGTTTTGTGATTTTTTTTCCCCATTTACTTCATTGAAGTCATTTTGTATGTTGTTTTTAGGTCTCTTGCTTTCTTCACTTTGGTTCAGGTAATGTAAATCTCCCATGATTCTCTGTATTCACCATATCTAACATTTTTTATAGCACAACAATAATCTATTACAATTTGCTTAGCCATTTATCAATTAGTTTCTACTTTGTTATCAATTCTTTACTATCTAGGAAAAAAAGTGCTGTTATAAATATTCTGGTATTTTTTTTAAAGGAACTTTCTTATCTTTAACCACCTTGAGGGTACTAGACAAGTAATAGAATCTCAGAGTGAAAGGATATAGACATTTTTGTCACATTATTTGTGTAAATTCAAATTACTTTTCAAAATGGTTGTTCTGATTCACAGTTTCACCAATTGTGCACCAGACTGCTTATCTTTTCACAGCCCTACCCAACACTGGCTTGCCATCTCATCATCTTTGTCAATTTGCTGGGTTTAAGGTAAAACCTTAGAGTTGTTTTTGGTGATTTGGACCATTATTTCATATGGTTGTTGAGAACTTGAATATGTTTCTTGAGAACTTTCATTTGGTTCTTGAGAACTGTTTGTCCAGTGATGATATGGTTCTTGAGAACATTTCATAAGGTTCTTGAAAACTATTTGTCCAGTCATCTCCCTTTTTTTTTTTTTTTTTTTTTTTTTTTTTTAGCAAAGCAATCAGAATTAAGTGATGACTCTCCCATGGTCACATAGCTAGTAAATGTCAAATGTTCTAGGCCTAATTTGAACTCAGGTCCTCCTGACTCTAGGGTATCAGCTAAATCCACTGTACCACTTAACTGATATCTCATTTATTCTATCTGATGGCCTTTTCTTTATCTTCATTCTTCTTGACTTTTCTTCAGCCTCTCACATATTTCATCATTGTCTTCTGCATACTTTCTCCTTCCTAGATTTTCATGGGAAACTACTCTCCCCTTTCTAATTGGTTCTTTTCAGTATATGGTGCTAGATTGTCTTTTAGGTCATATCTATTAATGATGGGTATCCTTCAAGGCTCTGTCCTGGGTCCTCTTCTCCCCTTTCTATACTTTCTCACTTAATGATCTTATCAGCTTCTGATACTTCTGATGATTTCTCAACTTTCATTCTGTCCCTTCTGTATTCTATTTTCCAGCCAAACTGACCTGCTTGTAGTTTAGTAAACTCTGCAGTCATTCTTCTGACCCCATGCCTGAATCCATCTTCCAGAATTCCTGACTTTCTTCAAGGCCAGCTCAAGGTGCTACTTCCAATGGAGAGCCTTTCTTGTTAGGTTCTTGCCCTCTTGAGTCTATCACATAGTACTTATCTCTGCACATTCCCCAGAAGAATGTAACTCCTTGAGAACAGGAACTGCTTTTTGTTTTTGTCTTCATATCTTCAACATCTAACTTAGTGCCTTGCATTTATTTGGTTGTTTCATACATATTGATAGAATTGAATAGTTCAGTAAGTTCATTAAGAATATGGAATAGAATAGTATATTTCCAAAATGACTAGCAATTTCAAATGACAGCTATTGGAGAATAAATGTTAGACCTTCCTTGAAAATTGGAATTTTAAATTATTTCTTAAGCTATACAATTTCCTCACAAATTTTATTTTTTATTTAATTTTTATTCATTTATTTATAACATTCAGTTTTTAAAATATTTAGTTCCAAATGATCTTCTTCCTTTCAACTCCAGCCCCACCCCTTGAGAAGGCAAGCAATGTGATACCCGTTATATTTGTGGAGTCATGCAAAACATGTTCCTATATTAGCCATATGCAAAAAAGTGAGAAAAATAAAGTGAAAAAATGTTTCAATTCCATTGAAAAATTAGTTCTCTTTTTTAAGGTAAAGAGCATCTTTTATTATCTTTAAAAATTTTAAAGGAATTATCACTAAAGTATGAAATGAAATAAGTAAATAATATTGGCTGAAACATTTGATCAATAGTCCTCTCTCTCTCTCTCTCTCTCTCTCTCTCTCTCTCTCTCTCTCTCTCTCTCTCTAGAAGTTGGTAAAGTCAAAGGGAAAACTCTTCCTTTACTGTTATTCTTTGAGGCTCTTTTCAATACAAGTCGTGCTGCTAAAAAACCTGTTAATGCTTACTTGACACTGGAAGGAATTAAATGTGGATTATCTGAAAAACGGTTGGATCTGGTTGTACACTGGATCACCCGGCAGAGGTAAGTGATGCAGGGCTAAACTTATTTTTGTCATGGTTTTTATTCTCTGTAAAATTCTTATTTTCACATTTTTAAGAGAATCCATTTCAATCTCCAGTTTCATATTCACAACAGCCTGTAGAACACAACATCTAGATGTTCTATAGACATCTTAAATTCAACAAGTGATCATTAAATAACCAACTGTCAATATTGGGGAAATATAGGATTGTTTTCCCTTACTCATTTGGATGGAGATTAGGTCAAAGTTTATTTCTCTGAAGGGAAGGGCAGATGATGAGATGAAATCTTGAAATTATTACCCCCATCCTACTGCAGAACCTTACAAAGAATTTAATCTAAAGTGAAAACTGAATTATTGTGTTTTCACAGATCTGAGCAGAGGTAGATTAAGGCTAAATAAACAGATCTGAGTATCTTCTGTAGAGATTATAATTGAATTCATGGAAGTTGATGATATCATCAAGTAAAATAAGCATAGAGGGAGAAGAAAAGAAGTCCCAGTATGAGCCTTGTGCAACATCCATAGTTAATGTATTGAATTAGATGAAAATCCAGTAAAAAGAGGGGACAGACAGATCAGAGGAGAAGACAGGTCAGAGGAGAACCAGGAGAGAGCAGTGTCATGAAAACCTAGAGAAGTGAATATCAAAGAGAAGAAAGCGTTCATGATTTTCAAAACTGAAGAGAAGTCTCAAAGGGCATTCATTAGATTTGACAATTAAGATATCATTTATATATAATAATAAAGATGATAATAAAAACTAGTATTTATATAGCACTTAATCTTTACCAGGCACTGCTGTAAGTGAGCAATGTGTAGTTCTTATCAGACCCAAATTCATGACTAAAAGAGATGAAGCACCATAGTGTTTGAAAGATTCGATTCCCTAAAATGCCATAACAACTGTGACCTTTTTTGTGTATGAAGAACATGAAAATAGATCATGATAAGAACTGAAGTCATGGAGATGCAATAAAAACAACAGAATCAAATTTTGTTTGAATGACCTTTGAATATGTTTCTTGATCAGTAGTTATTAAAGAAAACCGACATGGTTCAAAGAAAGAAATAGATAACCTTGTACTTTCAGATAGAAGGATAAAGAATCATTATGTTTTCAGAAAAGTACAAAGGCTTGAAATGAAAGAAGATAAATTAAGATCTTAGGATTGTTTGACAGTTCAGCATTTAGGAGTGACAGAAGGAAAACATGTCCATGTATCCAAGAAATGGAATGCATATTTAGCAATTCAATAAGGCAGTCATAAAACTACTAGGCAGATTTTTCTGATTAAAAAAAGAGAACACAATTTCTAAAGCCCCTACTAAAAGATTTATAAAAAAATTCTATCAAAAGTTTTCAGTGCTATTTACAATGTTCTAAAATGTAATGGACATTTAATATTGAGAGAACAATAGGATTGCAAGAAAAATTGAATAGATACAGGCAGTTGTTTACCTATATAATAAAGTACAATGAGAATAGGGAAGTGCTCTAGAATAGAGTCAGCAGACCTGAATTCAAATCCCACTTCAGACACTTAACTGTGTGACCCCAGGTAAGTCATTTAAGTTTGTTTCCTCATTGTGTAGGGTATTGAGACCCTAACCCAAAATGACTACTCAGAGTCCTCTCAAAGTGGCAGCAAAGAGTTAAAATTTATTTCGATTCTTGCAAGAAGCGGGAAGTTCCTAAATCTCTATGAGAGAGTGAGAGAGCAGGAAAAACCAAATTATAGAAGCAAGGTTAAAAAACCACAAAAAGCACAACCCATTTCCCTTCCTCTTTTCTGCTGACCCTTACAACAATTGGTCAAACTTGATGGTCTGAAGAGAAGGGAGGTGTACCTAAGCTTTCCCAGGAGAGTCTGTCTTTGTTTACTCCTTATATGATTAGGGTGACATGATTTTTCTAGCCAAAGATCTGGGTTCTCATGCTCAACTGATTCTTGAGAAATAGAAACTGAGTCCTATGGCTTAGACTAATTTAGCACTGTGTTTCTGAAAAGTCAGCATTTTTGTCCCTCACACTCATCTAAAAAATGAGGATAATAATGACATCTGCCTCCCAGGGTTGTTATGAAGATAAAAATAAGACTATTTGTAATATAAAAATAGTTAAGACTATTAATATAATTAATATAAGAATGCAAAAATCTCTATCATAATAGACAGGACAAATCCAAATTCAAAGAAAGCACTTGAAGGGATCACCAGTGCTCAATTCAGTCAGTTGTTCCATTGGTAATGTTATTGAGTGCTTTAAAAGAATTTGTATTTTCAAAATATACATTATTTATACTTTAAATATTATGCTTTTAATAAATTGAATTTTATTGATTTTTTCTGATGGTGTTAATACAATACTAGGAAATAAAGTTATGAGAAAATTTTCTATGAAACAAGTTGATTATTTAAAGATGTTTCTGGATAAAATTAATTCTATCTATCACCAATCTAATAAAAATCAAATCTGTAGTTAAAATAATTAAAATTATTAAGATTGGTATTGTACTTTTTGGAACCAAAATGACCAACATATAGTTTATTAGCTATTGCTACATGGTGAGCACATATCACATTTTACTTGCAAATGTCTAATATTAATTTCTTGCAAATTCTTGCCTTATAATTGACATTTTTTTGTTTTTGTTTGTTTTTTTTCAAGGAAATGGAGTTAAGTGATTTGCCTAAGATCACACAGCTAGGTAATTATTAAGTGTCTGAGGCTGGATTTGAACTCAGGTCTTCCTGACTCCAGGGCCAGTGCTCTATCCACTGCACCACCTAGCTGCCCCTATAATTGACATTCTTGAGCAATTTTTATAACCTTCAACTGCATTGCAGTTACATTCAGAAAGTGCAAAAATTGATATGCACCATAAGAGCTTAGGAAACTTTAAAAATTACTGCTGGAAGGCATGAATCTTAAGTTGAAGACAAATCAGATAAGTTTTAAAAGCATTTTCATAAAAATAATCATTTTAACTTAAACATAAAAATGTTAGTTTTTCTCCTAGGAATGCTATTTGAAAATAATTAAACAGATGAACTTAATATTTTACTGAACAGAAATGATGGAAGCATTTTAAATTACTTTTTTTTTTTATTTTAGGATTTTGCAAAGCAAATGGGGTTAAGTGGCTTGCCCAAGGCCACACAGCTAGGTAATTATTAAGTGTCTGAGACCGGATTTGAACCCAAGTACTCCTGACTCCAGGGCCAGTGCTTTATCCACTATGCCACCTAGCTGCCCCCTATCCCTTAAATTACTTTTGATTTATTATTTGGCTTTATAAAAAACTTAATTCAGTGTGAATAGCTAGTAAAAAAAATTAAGTGAAATTTGAAAATACGAAATTTATTTGAACAATTTGTGCAATTTTGTAGACAGAGAATTAGACAACATTCCAATCCCCGCAGCTATAAAAAAAAAGCTAAAAGGACAATTCCTCAATAATGAAGTTGAAAGAAGTTTCAGTTTTTTGACTATAATTTGTACACAAATGGTTTCACAGTTAATCACATCAAACAATAATAAAATCACATGATTGAAGGGAAGATTAGTGGATTAGGATGGAGCTTCATTTGTCAAATCATGGTTAAATTATGATATAGGCTGGCTAATGCATATAATAGTAAGACAAAAATAAGCAAAAACATTTTTGTGAAAATCAGTTCATTATATTATTTGTAAATTTTGTTCTATATATCCTTTATACTTAAATTATCTACATTTAAAAAAAGAGTAGAAGAAAATATAGAGCTGAATTTATTCACCAAGGAGTAGAGGATGAAACCAGTGCAAGGGTAATGAACTGGAAAGAACTAAAGGATGAAGGGATTTGAAGTCATGGCAAGGACAAAGAACAGGGTTAGGTAGGGATTGTAAGGTAGAGTAAAAGATGGACTGATTTTGATCAGATAAAGGAATTTTAGAATTCATAAATATGAAAATAGAATGTTTGTAGGTGATGGCAAAATCAATGGTATAAAGTGGGTGAAGGAATACATAATGGGTAATGAGAAAACTGAGGAACTAGGAAGTTAGAGTGTTTGAGAGAGTATCAATGTTAGTACCCTACTATGAGGGCATACATTGGGGACAAAAGAAAGGTTGTGACTGAGCAAGGCTCATTAAGGAAGGAAGTAGACTATATGGGGGGAGGTATAGAATAGTTATATACAGACCTGTGGTTGAGCATTCTGGACTTATATTGGTGTGATCTGCCACAGTTAGACTCTCACTGATTTCACTGTAACGTGGTGATGTCTCTTAACAGCTGCCAGTATATTTTTTGAGTGATAACTATGGAGTGAATGAATTTCAAAGGAGAGCTTACTGAACAATGCTGGTAGAGGGAGAAACTAGAAGTTGCAGGGAGGAGAAAGGAGTTTTTTTGACTCCCCCATCATGACAAGTGAGTTGGAGGGGAAGGTTAAAGGTGAAAATGCCATCAGGACTAGAAAGAATAGTGAGCCTGGGAGCAGAAATCCCAGGAAGCACAGTAGAAGCGTTGGATTGATCAGGAGTAGGACATTGGTAAGGTTGAAGGGACACGGTTTAGACAGTGAGGGCCCAGAGTTCAAAATTACTGAGATGGGAAAGTACATAACAGAGTAGGAATAGACTAACTATTGAGGAATAAATTTAAGCAGATTATGAGTGACAACAGAGAAATCTATTGAGATAGGGAAATGATTAGACTGTTTCAGGATCCTCCCTCAGTGTATCTTGTGGCAGCTGGTTTTGTTGAGTCCTATGAGGCAGACAGAAGCAGATGAAGCTATAGTCTGAAAGAATACAGATGTGTGACAGTAACTGTCAATTTGAGGTAGATATAATTCAAGGTATTAGATAAAGCCCTGGAAAAAGATAGCTACCAAATTCCTGGATCCAGGGGTGACATAAGATGCCCTGAAAAGGCTCAGAATCAAGGAGGCCATAGACAGGCTAGATTAATAAAGGTCTCCTGGAATTTCCTGGGTTCAAATCTGGCCTCTGACACTTAGCTGTGTGACCCTGGGCAAGTCACTTAACCCTATTTTTCTCAGTTTCCTCATCTGTAAAATGAACTGAAGAAGGAAATGGCAGATGACTTAAGTTACCCCAGAAGGGGTGACAAAGAATAGGACCCCATAAGCAACAGCAACATCCAGCATACCCATTAATGACTCCTTTCCAGAGGGCTTTAAGCAGCCTTCCCCTCTTGAGGGAGTCCCTCCTTCTCTTTGAGACTCTATAGCCTGTTCTAAAGGTCACCTTTGGGACACCCTGAAGAGTTTGTGTGACTTGTAGCAGCAAAGAGGAGATTCAGGGAGTTCCTGTATGTGTCAATCCTGCTTCTCCTTTGGGGAGATAAATTGATAGATCTCAGATGTGCACATATATACATGTGTGCGTACACACTCCTAAATGTGCCTAGACACATATACATTGATATCTTGTTAGGCAACAGAGGGGTCAGATGAGCCCCTCCATTCTGTGCTCTGCCCTGAACAAGTTGGTAATTAATTCTTGTCCTAGCCCCCCACTGCCCCGACCGAAGAAGTCTTGGTCTTAATGTTCAGTTAAGATCGCAACTTCCAAGTTGTATCAGCACCATTTTGCTTCTACTTACAAATTTTAATATGAACTTTAAATCCAGGCAACCAACTAGTAATTATGAAGTATCTTCCACCTGCCAGCAAAGAACTCACAGTTCATTAGAATGAGGGAAAACATGCAAACAACTGTGAACAGTCTATACGGGATAAAATAGGGGTATTCTCAGAGAGAAGGCTGAGATTGGGGAGAATGGAGAACCTTTAGAAATTTTAGAAAGTGGTGCTTGAGCTGAGACTTGATAGAAGCCAGGGAATGTGGATGGCAGAGGTGTGGAGAGAGAATTCAAGATCTGGGGGCAATCAGTGAAAATGCTCCATCAGGAGATGGAGGGTTAAGTTTGGGGAGCAGCAAGACCAGGATCCCTGGATTGCCAAGTGGAGGGGAATAAGACTGAAGCAGGCATTTGATATTTTAGAAATGATAAGGTCATGAACTTGTGCTGGCCCTTGGATTTGGCCATTAAAAGGACACAGAAATACAAAGAAGGTTCAAGAAAAGAGGAATTCCTAGAAAATAGAGTTCTTTAGAATCTCAGAGCCTTTGCTCGAAGACTAATCCCCAAAGGGAGGCAGTAGGTAAATAAAGCACTGGCTTTGGAGTCAGGAGGACTGGGGTTTGAATCCAGCCTTGGACATGACACTAATTCATATGTTTATCATAGCACCACCTCCCTGAGGCTGTCATCATTTTCAAGAATGAAGGGAGAAAAGGCTGTTTCAATAAAGGAGGAGAAAAATAAGGCTAAAGGAGCTGAGGGACACAAATATGAAGAGAAATAAAGGCAAATAGCAGAACTCTAGACTTTACATATACTTGAAGAGAGGCTCAAATATCTACATGACTTCTATAGGAAATCATATCAAATATGGATCAGTGCCGAAGATACAGAGCCAAAGCTTTGATAGGAGAGAAGAAATGTGTTTTGAGCCTTGATCAGAGAGGGTAGGAGAGGAAATAGATATCCATCTCTCGCCTGGAGAGAGGCCCTCAGACCTTCTCAGCAGCACAGTTCCAAAGGGATTAGCTCAGGAGGGACATAGCAAATAAGGAAGTGACCCAGACCTCCTCTTTTCTGGCCACTGGTCCAGAAAGAAGGTGGTATTCTCTAGAGGGGACAGTTGCTTAATACTCAAGCACAAGGATTTTCCTGCCTTGTATTTGAGACCCCATTAGTCTCAGTGCTTGCATAGAGACTAACAGATTTTTTTTTTTTTTTTAGGTTTTTGCAAGGCAAATGGGGTTAAGTGGCTTGCCCAAGGCCGCACAGCTAGGTAAGTATTAAGTGTCTGAGGTCGAATTTGAACTCAGGTACTCCTCACTCCAGGACTGGTGCTTTATCCACTATGCCACCTAGCTGCCCCTGACAGCTTTTTTTTTTTTAGAGACATTTAAATGGATCAGTTTAACATTTTTAGATTAAATTCTGTTGGAGGTATGAACTATAGAGATGGCCCTAAGATTAATCTGGTTCATTGTATGAGTTACTGGGCCTCAGTTTTCAAATAAGTTACCCATATATAATGGATTTATAATGAATTTAACTTTAAAGATTCACAAAAACCAATTGAATATTATGTATAGCTATGTTTGGCTACATGATTTTTAACATAAGATTTCCCTTAATACTTACCAGTGACCCCTCCCCACCCCATCCCTTTTAAACTTGTTTTTATTTATTCATCTCTGTATTTATGCACACATTGTACTTTTATATAACCAAAATCAATATGCCAACTATTGTCCTTATAGTTCTGTTTTCTTAGCTTCATATTATTTCAGATATACCTTTCCGGGTATCTTTATGCTTTTATAATGATTCACAATAATAATAGTTTGCAAAGTACTTTTAATATTTTTATTTTAAGGGGGCAGCTAGGTGGCGCAGTGGATAGAGCACCAGCCCTGGAGTCAGGAGTACCTGGGTTCAAATGTGGCTTCAGACACTTAATAATTACCGAGCTGTGCGGCCTTGGGCAAGCCACTTAACCCCATTTGCCTTGCAAAAACCTAATATATATATATATATTATATATATATATATATATATATATATTTCATTTTAGCTGAACAATAACCTTGAAGGGTGGATACTACCATTATTCTTATTTTACAGATGAGAAAATTGAGGCCGACTGAGGTTAAATGATTTGCCCAGGTTACACAGCTAATAAGTATCTGAGGTAGGATTTGAATTCAGGTCTTCCTTACTCTAGATCCAAAATTCTGATATAATGCAATGATGTTAATTGTGTTATCCTATTGATACTTTGGGGGAGGTATTTTCATTGGTACAGGAAACTTCTCCTGTGGAAACTTCCTCCACTAAGACCAGCAACTTTGCTAAAACTTAAGAGTTTTTAGAGATGATAGTCTGGGAAAGTTGCCTCAGGAACTGAGAGGTTGTTACTTTTCCAGAGTTACTTGACGAGTCTCTGTCAGTTTTATTGACCCTCTATTCATTAGGTCATGCTGCTTCTTGACACTGATATACTGCAATTTATAATGAGAGTTTAATATTTGCAAATTGTTTTATAAATATTATTTCATTTAATCATCAATAACAACCTATCAGGTAATTTTACTATCCCTTTTTTACAGTCTAGGAAAATGAGGCAAATAACTGTTAAGTAAGTATCTTTGGCATGGTGATTATAACCAGCTAATTTCTGATGTTAAATTTGAACTCAGACCTTCATGACTCCCAAGTCCAGTATTCCATCCACTGTGTGGATTCAGCACAACTCCAAAGCAACATTATGGTTATTTTTGGGTCAGTTATAGTTTAGTATTTTTAGTTTACTGAAAGCAAATAATATTGTTACAAATATATTTGAATATGTACTTTTTTCTTTTTGATCATATTATTAGATTTTTTTATTTAAAAATGTTTTATTTGTTTTTAATTGACCAAAATCTGTCCTCTCACCCCAATCCTTCCTGTACCCCCTTAACCCTTAACTGAGAGTGCATGTGCACGCACGCGCACACACACACACACACACACACACACACACACGCGCACACACACACTCCATTACAAATACATATGGTCAATTAAAACAAATTTCCTCATTGGTCAGTATATATATTTCCAATAATTTGATTATTAGACCCAGAGTATGATTATTCCCCCCACTTTAGGATCTATTTTTCAAAAGCCTCCTATGAGTTTGCAATCCCCCAAAAAGGGTAAGAGTGAACTTGCTGGGGGCAGCTAGGTGGTCCAGTGAATAGAGCACCAGTCCTGGAGTCAGGAGGACTTGAGTTCAAATCCAATCTCAGATACTTAATAATTGCCTAGCTGTGTGACTTTGGGCAAGTCACTTAATCCCATTGCCTTAAATAAATAAAACTTTTTTAAAAAGTATACTTGCTTATATGAAGTTCTCAGATAATATTTTTGCCATTGTAATGAGTATGAGGTAATATTCCAAGATTATTTTAATTTTTTTCTTCAGTGACTAGTTAGGGACATTTTCCCAATTGACTATTCTATTTGAATTTTCTTTTTTTATAAATTCATTTTTGTAACAGTAATAGTAAAAATGAGTTATTCCATTCATCTTTGGAATTTCAAACCTGGGACTGAGTTGCTTTCATTGGTGTACAAGCACAAATTCATCTAGATATCCACTTAGACCATTATGCCACCAGCCCTTGGGCTGCATTTTTTCTATCTATCTGGAACAGCACCTAGATGGACCTCCAATAATCCTGCCCTTAACCTAGAACCATTATCCAATCAGCTTTGGAGCCCCTGCCATGGGGCTGAGCTTCCCTGTTTGGTAAATGTCCCCTATTTTTAGCTGTCACTGGGATTTACATTTTATCCAGATGATATTATGACCATGTTTCCAAGGGCCCTGCTACAGCCTTGTACTTTTAGCCAAGAAAGCTTATATGATTTGAAGCTATATTAAAATACTCATAGCTAATATTTACATAATACTTTTAAGTTTTGCAATTTTCTTTACTAATTCTCACTTGATAACTTTGGAAAGTAGGTGCTGTTATAATTTCCATTTTATAAATGAGGAAACTGAGGCAGACATATTACCTTATTGCTTTTGTTATTGTATGTTCAATTCTTATTATAAACAAAAATATTATTAGATGTAATAAAAACCAGATTTAATTGGTTGAAAAACTAACAAAATTCATCAACTTCATAACTGAGATTTATTGTCACATTATCATCAACCAATATGCCTTTTTGTACAGGGCAATGAAGTTGGTAGTTTAAATCATAGCAGAAAAGTTAAGGTTTAAATTTTTTCTACTGTTTTTAACTTTCCAATAGCTTTATGAAGGTAAATATCTCCATCCCTACTAAAAAAACAAACAAAAAAACACTACCACAGACCAGATTCAGGTGCATTGGCTCAATCCCAAGAATGCTTAAAAGCAGATACAAAGTATTTGTGTTTTCCAGTTCTTCATTGTTACAGAAAGCTTAAAGAATAGAAAATCAGGTTTTATTTTACAGGACTGTAAAATATTTCAGAGATTCTTGTATTTGCCACAAACCTCTAATATAAATTTTACTCATGTTTTTTCCCCAGATTAACATTTTCTGAAGTAGCTGGGAATGTAATTTGTCATTATGGGGAACAGAATTCCTATTGCAAGTCCAAGTGCCTGGCTTTAGCCCAGATTATCTACAATGAATGTGGTCTGCACAAGAAAGCTGTTCTTTGCCTATGTAAACAGGGTCAGATTTATGGAGCCATGGAATATATGCTACAATTCAAAGACTTTTCTAATGGTAAACAGCAAAACATTTTATCATTCATAATATTAATTTAAGAATTTGAATTATAATACAACAGATAATATTTTGGATTCAATTTATAGAATGTATTTTAAGTGTACATAATAATTCAAACATTAAATTGGAATAAATGTAATTTTAAGATAAGTGAATGTTTATTATACAGTCTGTAATCAGCATCCATTAATACTACTAATAATACAGCAATAAGTTAGTCTTTTAAGGGCATAATTAAAAAAATAAATCTTAACAATATGCTTCATAGTAAAGCAACTCTCTGACTCCTCATTCTGATGTGGTGGTGGTGATCCTGGGTTCTTGAATGCTATGCACAAGCTCCCAATCATAGAATCATAGATTTAGAACTATGAAAAGAACTTAATAGCCATCTAGTACAACCTTCTCCATTTACAAATAAGTAAACTTAAACTGAGGACTGGAGTGATCATATAAGCAATTAGTGGTAGAATCAGGATTTGAATACAGGTCCTTTGACTTAAAAGCCAGAGCACTTTCCCTTAAAACATATTCACTCTTAGGTCCTAGTTGGAGAGACTCTTAGTACTTGCTTGCTGACGTATTCTGATACCTAATTTCTGAGATCATCTTATCTGCATTTAGACAAGTTCATTATTAGAAGGCTAATGGCTTGCTTCCCAGATTCCCATACTGAGATTCTCATCTTTTCCATCTGGGTGTGCTTAAATTATAGCATCATAAAATGATGGATTTAGAACTGGAAGGGAAATTAATGACCATCAAGGTCAACCTCCCTTATTGAGACTCATAGAGGCTAAATGACTTTACAAAGTTACAAAATTGGAATCATGGTAAAGGAACTCAGTGGCCATTTTAGTCCAAACCATATACAACAACTCATAGCATACTTGACATTTGATCATCTATCCATGGCTCCTGGTTTATATCTCTGGGACCAGTTAACAAGATTAATTCCTCTTCAACTGATGCCCATGTCATGGATTCTTCAAGGGTTTTCATAATCCTAGTTGTTGCTTCTGAATATACCCCGTTTCCTCTGTCCTTCTTAAACACAGAGTTCCGGATTAGGACTGACAAGGGCAGTGGAACTGTCACTTCTCTATTCCTGGGACCTCTGACCCTCCTAAAGCAGTTCAAGATTGCATTACCTTTTCTGACTGCCACACCACAGTGAAAACAACTTGAGCTTAAACTAAAGTTCTCATATCTTTTTAGGAATAACTTCTTCCTTATCATGCTTTCCCTATCTTGTACTTGTGATGTTATTACTTTTTTTTTATCTCTAAGTGCAAGACTTTACATTTATCCCTATTGAATTTCACCTACTGATTTAGTTAATCTGTCAACAACATGAGGTTAATCTGGTATGACCTATTCTTAAGACACTTTTTTTTAGGGTTTTTTCAAGGCAAATGGGGTTAAGTGGCTTGCCCAAAGCCACACAGCTAGGTAATTATTAAGTTTCTGAGGCCGGATTTGAACTCAGGTGCTCCTGACTCCAGGACCGGTGCTCTATCCACTGCACCACCTAGCTGCCCCTGGTATGACCTATTCTTAATGAAGCTACTTTGGTTCTTTCTAATTTACTGCTTCCCTTTCTGAATGTTCTCTATTTCTTTAAAGACCTGTTGCAGAATATTCCCAGGAATTGTAGTAATGTTCACTAGTCTATGATTTGCAAACTATTCCCTTCCCCCTTTAAAAAATGAATGTTTTACCTTCTCTGATATTGTGATATTTCTCCTGTTTCTGCAATATTTTCAAATGTTACTGACAGCTATACCTGCAAATTCTTTCAGGACCATTTCTTCATAGTCACTGTGATTTCATAATCATTGAAAATATTTTTTTAGATTCCTTCTAGAGGTGTCAGTTGTATTCATCTGGGCCAAATGACAAGGGTAGCTCTCCCCTTACTTATCTTGAGTATCAACTCCTAAGCAATCATTTTTGTTCTGCCATTTCCTTTGTGATGGTCATTCTTGTTTGCAGAGAAAACAGAAACAAAAAATAGCACCTGTCTCTTTTCTCTGGTATTAGTTATCATTGTTCCATTCACCCAAAACAAGGCACCCTCCTTTTTCTCCAAATATAACTAAAAGAGTCTTTTTGGTTGTTGTTCTTAACCTTTCTTTGTAGCCTCAACTCACTATAAGCTTTATACTATTTTATAGGACTGACTCACAATCTTATTTAATTTTTCTGTATATTTCTTTTTAAAGTCTGAGTTGATTGGGAAATTTCTTGTGCATCTACATTGATCACTTAGTCAATTCCATTTTTCTTCCTTATTCTTGTCATTTCTTTTTTGTGTCTTTAGAATTTAATTCTTGAGCATTTCCCATACCTCCTATGCCGACTTCCCCTATAGAATTTTAGTACATGAGATCCTAGTTAGCTGTCTTCAGAAATTTGCTTTGCCCTAATCTAGAATGCATGTCAGACTAGTTATCCTCTCTCCTTTTGCAAATTCTGGGATGGAATGATCATTTCCTTCATAAGTTCCTATCATTTTCATCACAACAATTATATCCTTCTTGATAGTGAGAATCAGATCCAGAATACAGTTTTCACCTTGTTGCTTCTTCTATCTTTTAAAGGATAAAATTATTCCTGAGGTAAGTCAAAAACTAGCTTTTGTTTGAAAGATGGCTCTAACAGATTTCTAGATAATTGAAGCCCCTCATGACTGCTATATCACACCCTTGTACTAGGTTTGTGGTCTGTTGTACAGACTTTCCATCTCCCTTTTTCCTGTTCAAGTGGTTTGTACTATAATCCAGAGTCAAAAATCGCTTATTTTTCTCCTTCCTTTAACCTTCATTGAAATATTTCCAAAGTATTATTTCATCAAAATACTCTCCATTATGCTTGTCTTTCTAGTTCTAGTTTCTTCACAGGAGTAGATTTTTTTTTAATATCTATTTTCTCAGTTGCATGTAGGAATATATCTTCTTACTATATGAAGCTACCCTGCTCCTTTTTATTTATTCTATTTCTTTTAGATAAGGTGTACACATACAGAGATGTAATTCAGTGATGGGTTTCATTTCAAGTCTCAGTGATACTTATGAGGTCAAATTTCACTGCCCCCCCCATCTTGTTTAAGACCTCTGTTTCATTTTGTTGTCCTATATTTTATGCATTATACATCAATTAGCTAATAAACATTTATTAGGTATCTATGTGTACCAGACACTATATTAAGCACTGGGGATTCAAAAAAAGAGGCAAAAGATGGTTCCTGTTCTTAAAGAACATACAAACAGATATATTCAAAAACAAAGAAAGCAGGAAAAATAGGAAATAAAAAACAGAGGGGAGGGACTGGAATTAAAAAAAGGAATTGGGAAAAGTTTTTAGTAAGAGGTGAGATTTTAATTGGGACTTAAAAGAAGCCTGGGATATCAATAGGCAAGAGTTTTTAGAGTGTCTTGTTCATGAAACAGCCAGGAGACCAGTGCATTGGACTGAAGAATTTCAGGAGGCTGTAAGGTATAGGAAGATTGGAAAGCCAGGAGAAGCCTTGGCTATGAAGATCTTTGAATGCCCATCAGAACATTTTGTATTTGTTCCTAGAGCTTAATAGGGAGCCACTGAAGTTTATTGCATTGTGTGTGTGTGTGTGTGTGTGTATATGTGTGTATGTGTGTGTGTGTGTATGTGTGTGAGACACACGGTGAGATCTCTGCTTTAGGAAAATTATTTTAGTGGCTGACTGGAGGATGAATGGGAAGTGACTTGAGGAAGGCAGACTCACTAGCAGATTACTATGATTATCCAGGCACAAGCTGATGAGGAACTACTAGAATGGTGGTAGTGTCAGAGAAGAAAAGATGCAAATTTGAAAAATGCTGCAAAGGTTTTCAAAATCAACACACCTTGGCAGTAAATTGGATATGGAGTGAGGCAGTGAGAGAGAATAGGAGTCTAAGATTACTCCTAGCTTGTGAACCTGAAGGATAGAGAAGATGGTGTTGCCTTCTGTACTGATAGGGAAGGAGGGGGGGTTAGGGATAAAAATAATGAGTTCAGTTTTGAACATGTTGAATTTTAAGATATCTACTAGATGTCCAGTTTGAAATGTCTGAAAGGCAGTTGGAGATATATGATTGGATGTCAGCAGAGGGATTGGGCAAGGATAAATAGCTTTGAGAATTGTTAACATAGAGATGAAAATCTATGGAAGCTGGTAAGATCACCAAGTGAGAAATAAGTAGAGAAGACAGAGAAGGAATGGTCATAGGGAGGGAGGGAGGGATGAGAGTCAGGAGAAGTGATGTTCTGAAAATCAAGAGAGAAGAGAGTATTTAGGAGGAGAGAGTAATTAACAATGTCAAAGGCTGCAGAACGGACAAGGAGAATGAAGAATGAAAAAAGATCCATAGTCATTTGAGGTCTCCCATGAGTCTCTACTGCTAATCTTCACTCTTCTTTGCAGTTACTCGCTAAAGTAGCTAATTTAGAGAATATACATAAATGATCCTTTTTTCCTCTTCTTCCATCCTTTTTAGTTTAAAGCACTTTTGATTAGATAAGCAATATACCTGGCATATACATGCTTATCAACCTTTGTTAGGTATATTTCATCACTGGCCAAGAATTTGTCTATCTATATTATAAACTGTGATCCAGAAATCAAAATCTCACTCTCTGAAACTATTTATTATCCAGTTACTCATTTCCCAAAGTAAGTTTTTCTTCTGTATTCCTTGCCTTCATTGGCTAATAATGAGAAAAATGTAATGGGTACCCCATTTTTCATAGTCATTGTGATTTCATAATCATTGAAAATATTTTTTTAGATTCCTTCTAGAGGTGTCACTTGTATTCACAAGAATCCCCAGAAGTGGATTGTAGTCATCTTTTTTTGGTAAGTCTTGGAACATTCCCTCATATCTTGAATACTCCAGGAAGACAATAGACTTTTTTTTACTGTTATATAAGGATAACAAATAACTACCCCAGATTAAGGAATCACTAGCTGTTCCTGCTGCAACTATTATTACTCTTTTCTTCCTCTGCCCTTCTGAGGTTCTTCTGTATCAATCTTGGGAGATCAAAATAAAAGATGATATTCATATAATATTTATGAACAAACACATTTTTCCTTTCCATTGCATCCAGCTCTCCTATTCAGAGTCTCAAATCTTCCTGAATTTTTAAACTTCAATTGTACAACTATCCTTTGCCTTCCTTTTCTCCTCTGTAACACTCTTCTGGTCTCCATCATTCTGAAAAAAAATGGTAAGTCTTCTCACCTCAACCTCAGATCCTTTTCTTTCCAATTAAAACCTTAATTATGTTTCCTTTAGAAGTCCTTCATTCTCCCTAACAATTTGGAATGTGGAGAAGTATTCTTCAAGTCCCTTCACCTTTTCAAGAAAGAGGGAGATTAACATTTGGAACAAAGATACTTGACTGTGACAGAAATGCAAACAAGGCACAATTGTTTTGTCACTATATGATTTTTCCTACTTGAAACTTCTTGTGGTTGTTTATACCTCATTCATTCTTAGTTAAATGTTTTTTACAGCCTCACTCAGATTCTTTACCTTTGCACTCTCAACTCCACATCCATTGCCATACACATCTCCCCTTTAGTTTTGCACATACTTCTAGTCCTTTTCACCAATTTCACCAGTTTGCTTCACCAATCACTCTTACCAATTTGCTTGACCCTTTAATTATTCCTCTTACCTTTTTTTTTTTATTACTTTGACTGATTGGCTGGCTACCTTCTTAAATTTACCTCCAATGATTCATTTCTCCAAACCTCCTTTGTTCCCCTTAATACCCCATTCATCCTTTTATATCCTTCTTATTTGTCTGCTTCTTTTTCTTTTATAACACAGGAGTAGGATCTAGACTAATATCTGAACCTGGAAATTCTCAGTTTCTCCCAAATTTTTGTCAAATATCTCACTCCTTAAACTATCTTTTTCACTAGTTCCAAACCCATCCAGTTTATCTATATAATTTTCTTCTTATTTTGCTTGTCCTTTCTTTTCCTGCTCCTTATCCTATATCCCTTTCTCATAAAAATTGGAAGTAGACTTGTTCAAGATGAGTAACATAGTGTTAAAGGTAGGATTTAAATCTAGGTCTTTTGATTCCAAGGCCAGCAATTCATTTGCCACATTGCTTCTCAATGCTAGTGAGCTTTACAAAGGTTCCCAGGAAACACATCTTCAAAGAGAACCCAAGATTGACTTAACAATTCATATACAAAAGTTAAAAATATCTGTTACCTACTGAATTTATACATAAGTCTGTGTCAAACACTGCATAAAGACAGTGATTGGTTAGGTCAAGAATTGAATAGGAGGAAGAGAGCAGACTATATTGCAATTGAAAAATTGCCATGCTTTTAATAATCTTAACCCTACTTCCAGATGCAAAGATTCATATTTTAACTTATTTTTACCCTATCAATGTTGCACAATTAAAAATTATGGTACATCATAATTACAGGTAACCTAACAGTCAATAGAGAAATATATAGCAAGTTAGTCATTCAACAAGAGTTTATTAAACTTTTCCTATGTATTAGGTACTCTGATAAACACTAGGAATACAAAAAAAAAGGAATAAACAACAGTCTCTGCTTTCAAGGAGCTCACATTCCAATGGAGATAACATGTAAATAACTAGGTGCATATAAGATATATACATATGTAATAGTGAAAGGTAATATCAGAGGGGAAATCACTAACTTCTGGGGAGACCAGAAAAATTGTCATGCAGAAGGTGGGATTCTACATGGTAAGTACAAGTTAACTATGGCATATTTTTAGTAACATCCTGTTCCCAAGAACTAGTATAGGAAATATGATGGAAGAAACATGTGACAAGTGAAGAAGTTGTTGGTTATGCAGTAAGAGCAAGTGGTGATAGATAGCAAGAGCAAGGGATAACAGTCTAAGTTCTCTACTGACATCCACAAAAATGTAAAAGGTCCTAGAAGAAGAAGACCTCTAGCTTTTTGGGTAGATCTTCTGTGGAGGATATATGTATGGACACAATCAAGAAATGTGACTGATTAGAAATCATGAATGGATTGCAGTCTTCATTGATAGAAGAAATACCCGTATCAGTGAAATCACAAACACTTCTATATTTGTGAAGCAGATTACAGAGGAAATCAGTTACATTGAAATAGAGTGATCAAAAAGTTCATGAATCCTAACCTAAGAATATCTATTGTGATGGAAAGAACAGAGGACTAGAACCTGAAGATAATTGTTTTTGAAACTTGCATGGAAATAGCTTAGGACAATTTATGACTAATTGTATGACTATGAAAAAAAAAAAGCCAGCCTCAGTCTCAATTATCTTATTTTCTAAATGGATATAATATTTGTGAAGCCCACATAATAATAATAATGCATTTTTTTTTTGCAGAAAAGAGGATGAGAATCCAGTATTCTTGACTCCTAGTCCATGCCTCTTTCTAATTACATTGTGTTGACAATCACGATAATTATTTTTACTAAAAAATCTTCTCTATTTCTGTAGATGACCTATTGTGGGAATTTTTATTTTTGATAATAAATGGTAGCAATTTTATGTTTAAGATTGGCTTGAGAAAAAGATAGTAGATGGTTAAGTTTGAGGCTAAACAATAAGGGAGATATACTCTGAGTGGGAATGACAGAAAAAGGATATGTTAAGAAGGAAAGATTAGGGGGTGGCTAGGTGGTGCAGTGGATACAGCACCAGCCCTGGAGTCAGGAGTACCTGAGTTCAAATCCTGCCTCAGACACTTAATAATTATCTAGCTGTGTGGCCTTGGGCAAACCACTTAACCCCATTTGCCTTGCAAAATCCTAAAAAAATAATAATAATTAAGAAGGAAAGATTAGTATGTCACAGTTTTATCTTTTTTATCTTTTTTTGTTTTGTCCCCATGTTTTTCTTAATCATTATTTCTAATAATTGAGGAGCAAATAACACAATATTAGCACTCAGCAGAACAAAGAAATTCAAAAAACTGAATTTATTCTATAAAAATACATTCTTTGTATTCTATTTTTTAATATTTAAAAATTTTAAAGCCATAGAATTCTTTATTGTTTACTGTATTATTATATATCAATATGATTTTTTATCTTTGCTTTTAGATGACCTTATGGACATAATAGAAGAGTGTCCAGTAGTTGAATTCATTAATTGTCTTACTCATAAATGGAAGGGGCAATCTCCACTTTTGTCTTCTTGTCTTGTTGTACTTCATTTCTTCTCTATTGGAATGAAAGAAACTGGCTTAAGTCTACTTCAAGAACTAGATAAAAATGGGAGGGGTAAGTTTAGCAAAATATTCTTAATGAAGGAAAAGTGGGAGTTATTCAGAGAAAATAAAGTTACTTGTCATAACTTAGTTTACTGACAATGATGTAGAAATCAAGACTCTTGAATATTAGTTAACATAGACCTGAATCAGTTATAATCTCTGTTGATAAGATTTAACTTGTAGAAAAAGAAAACAGTATATGTACTAACAGCAATATGATGATCAATTGTGAATGACTTAGCTATCTATTCTCAGCAGCACAATGATCTCAGACAATTCTGAATGATTCATGATGACAAATACTATCCATCTCCAGAGGAAAAAACTGATAAAAGTTTGTGAATGCAGATAGATGCATACCTTTTTAAATCTTTCTTTTTTTGATGGAAGGGTTTGTGTTTTATTTCACAAAATGATTTAATATGAGAATATGCTTTGCATGACTGCACATTCATAATTATATCAAATTACTTGCCTTCTCAATGAAGGAGGAAGGAAAAGAGGAAAGAAGAGAATTTGGAAGTCAAAAATTTAAAAAAGAAATGTTGAAATTTATGAATGTCATTGGAAAAAATAAAATATTAAAAATGATTAATTTGTGAAATCAAAGAAACAGCATGATCATAAGGCAATACAGTTTATGAAAATTATTTTAACCAATCAAGAAACATTTTAAAACACTTACTTTTTATCATCTCAGTAACTTTAACTAGGTCTAGCTAAATAAGATGGGGCAACTGATTGGATATATGAAGTTAGAGTGAGGAGAGAAGTTTAGAAGAGTGGGATAGATTCTGGGGAAAAGATAATGTGTTGTTTTAGACATGGTGATTTTGAGATATGTTAGATATCCAGTTCAAAATACCTAGTTGGAAATATGAGTTGGAAATGTGGTTAACAGAGGAACAGATCTTGTGTAGGCAAGATCTGTACATTCTGGGAGTCATCTGCATAGAGATGGTAATTGAATCTATAAGAGCTGATGGGATTACCAAAGGGAAGGTATAGAAAAAAAAGAGTTAAAGATGGAGGCTTGGGAGAAGAGTTGTCACATAGGAGGATCTTAGAAGCATAGTCTAGAATTGGAAGGGATATCCCTTATCTAAAAAATGAGGAAACTGAGGCCAAGAAACATTTAGTGACTTGACCAAAGTCACAGGTCATAAATATCAAAGGTGGAATTTGAACTCATGTTCTCTGACTCCAGTCATTGCTCTTGAGAGAGCAGACCAGAAAGGAGAGGGAATCCAAGTGGAAAAGATAGTTAAATGTTGTAAAGAGATCAAAAAGGATGAGTTCTAAGAAAAGACTATTAACCTTGAAAAAGAAAGGAGAGACATGTCAATTGAATGATGCTGTCAGGAGCCAGATTGCAGAGGATTTAGAAGATACTTAGAGGAGAGGAAGTGGAGGCACCAAATATACATATTTTTCTCCCCGGAACTTTATCCAAAAAAAGAAGATGAGATAGGATGCTATGTAATAGGAATTCTAGGATTTACTAAGATTTTTTTTTTATTTTTAAAGAATGAGGGAGACTTGGGTGCCTTTGAATGTAGCAGGAAAGGAATCATAGATAGAACAAGAATGAAGATTAAAATTTTTTGGCAACAATATGGTTGATTTTCCTACCTAGAAATTACTTCGTACACATAGAAACATGTTGGGTATAGAATGAATAGTTTAGTAGAATTGATTCTTAAAAGATAGTAGTATTCTAGTATCTGTATAAAAGCTGTGATGTGAGAAGCAAACCATAATATAGTTGGTGGACCAGAAGAGAAAAAAACATTAAATAATCAGATATTACATGTTGTCAAGAGAAACAATTTAGGGGGCGGAGCCAAGATGGTGACAAGAGCGATCATGTCTTAGGCACTGTCTCATAAATCTTCAAAACTAAGGACTTTAACTAAATTTTTGAGAGACAGAACCCACAGAGGGACCCATTGAGGCAGTTCTCCTACTCAAGGTAACCTGGAAAAGAGCAGAAAGGCTCTGCTCCCCGGGGTTGGAGGGGTGGCCCACCAGAGGGGTGGCCCACCAGAGTGAAAGAACTTCAGCCTCCCGGAGGCAGCCCCAGGGCGCTGGGAGCAGCCACTGCATTCCATATCCAGGAAACATAAGCAGTCTAGGCCCCCCCATAGAACAGCAGGGGCCCCCTCCACCTCAGCCCCATAGCAGAGGGGGGCACATATGGTCTTTCACAGATCAGGAGGGTGGACAGAGCCTCACACACTGAGACCCTTGTGGGAGTGTCCCAAAAGCTCAGGAAGCACCCCTAAAACAGGCTTAGGCTGGGAAAATGAGCAAGCAGAGAGAAAAAAGAGAAACACCATTGAGAAATACATTATTTATGATCCCAAGAAGGATCAATATACTCAGTCTGAAGATGAGGAAACACAAGCTCCTGCATCTAAAGACTCCCAAGAAAAACAGAAATTGGGATCAGGCTACGACAGAGCTCAAAAAAGACTTTGAAAATCAAATGAGGGAGTTAGAAGAAAAACTGGGAAAAGAAATGAGAGAGATGCAGGAAAAACATGAAAATGAAGTCAGCAGCTTAGTCAAGGAAATCCAAAAAAATGCTGAAGAAAATAACATGTTAAAAACCAGCTCAGGTCAAATGGATAAAACAGTTCAAAAAAGTTATCGAGGAGAAGAATGCTTTAAAAAACAAAATTGGCCAGATGGAAAAAGAGATAAGAAAACTCTCTGAGGAAAACAAATCCTTCAGACAAAGAATAGAACTCAGGGAGATTGATGAATTTATGAGAAATCAGGACTCATTACTTCAAAAACCAAAAAAATGAAAAATTAGAAGAAAATGTGAAACATCTCATTGAAAAAACAACTGATATGGAAAACAGATTTAGGAAAGATAATTTAAAAATTATTGGAATACCTGAAAGTCATGATCAGGCAAAGAGCCTTGACATCATGTTCAAAGAATTACTACAGGAAAATTGCCCTGATATTCTAGAAGCAGAGGGCAAAATAGAAATGGAGAGAATCCACCGATCCCCCCGAGAAAGAGATCCCAAAAAACCAACCCCCAGGAATATTATAGCCAAGTTCCAGAACTCCCAAGTCAAAGAGAAAATATTACAAGCAGCCAGAAGGACACAGTTCAAATATTGTGGAGCTGCAGTCAGGATCACACAGGACTTAGCAGCAACTACATTAAAAGCTCGTAGGCTCATAGGGCTTGGAATATAATATACCAGAAGGCAAAAAAGCTTGGCATCAACTGAGAATGAACTACGCAGCAAAACTGAATGTCCTCTTCCAGGGGAAAAAGATGGACTTTCAATGAACCAGGGGAATTTCAAATGTTCCTGTTGGAATGGCCAGAGCTGAACAGAAGGTTTGATCTTCAGATACAGGACTCAGGTGAAGCGTAGAGAGTGGAGGAGAAGGGGAAAATATGAGGGACTTAATGAAGATGAACTGCATGTATTCCTGCATGGAAAAATGACACTGATAATACTCATATGAACCTTCTCAGTTAATAGAGCAGGTAGAGGGAGCTTTTATAGTTGAAGCACAGGAGAAAACTGAATTTGAAGATAAAATATGTTGTAAAAATGGAGTCAATAGAAAAAAGGGAAATGTAATGGGAGAAAGAAAAAGGAGAGGGGGAATAGGCCAAAATATTTCATATAATAAGATTTTTCTTTATTATAATGAGCTATTGCAATGATATGGAAGGGGGGAAGGCAAGGGGGGAATGAGGGAATCTTCTCTCTCATCCAGAGGTGGCTTAGGAGAGGAAACAGCATATATATATATATACACACAATGAGGTATAGACATCTGGAGTAAGAAGGAGAGAAGGGGGACAGGGGGAAGGGGGGAATGTGAGTGATGGAGGAGAGGATGGACCATGGGGGGGGAGAGTGGTCAGATATAATACATTTTCTTTTTTACTTCTTGCAAGGGACTGGGATTGGAAGGCCTGCCCAGGACCATGGGGCCAGGTAGATGCTGGGCTTAAGGGGTGGTATGGGGGCTGGGGGCCTCTTGGCCCCAGAGCCAGGGTATCTGTCTGCTGCACCACTCAGCTACCCTACAGCAGAGTCAGAGTGAAAGGAGAGAGAAAATATAGTACATGGTAGTGGAGAAATATGAAAGGCAGGATTTGCGATCATCAATGGCAATGGTGGAAAAATATGGAAGTAACTTTTGCAGTGGGCTTATCATAAAGAATGTGACCCACCTGCGACAGAGTTGTTGGTGTTGGAACAAAGACTGAAGCACATTTTTTATTATTATTATTTTGGGGGGTGCAGGGCAAATGGGGCTGGGTGGCCTGCCTGGCGCCGCATAGCACGGTGATCGTTGGGTGTCTGAGGCCAGATTTGGACCTGGGTGCTCCTGGTTCAAGGGCCAATGCTCTGTCCACCACCCAGCCACCCCTACTATTATTACCGTTTTATTTTATTTTGGGTCTTTTTTTTTCCCTCTTTTTTTTGGTTTTTGCAGGGCAGTGGGGTTGGAGTGGCTTGCATGTCACACGGCTGGGTGATTGTTGGGTGTATGGGGCCAGATATGGGCTCAGGTGCAACTGGCTCCAGGGCTGGTGCTCCATCCATTGCGCCACCTGGCCATACCTACAATTATTACTATTATTTTTTTAATTTTAATTTTTTCTCTCTCTCCCCTTTACTGCTCAAATGAGTCTATATTTTATGGGGGAGGGAGTATTTTGTTTACTCTTAAACAAGAATATTTTATTAATGTATAAAAACATTATTTGTACAAAATGAGAATATATAAATATTAAATATTAAAAGTGAAAAGAAGAAAGTAAACTCTCTGATGGCTGGAAATATTAATATTATTATTTTAGAACCAATATCATTAAATATGCCAGACCCTAAACCAAGCAATGGGAGATACAGAAAGATGCAAAAGACAGTTCCTGCCCTCGAGGAGCTTTCTATCTAATGGAGGAACTGCCAGCTGAAATTATTTTTGTTTTTTCTTTGTAATTCTAGTTCACTGCAGGGCCTGGCAATCTTATAAATGTTCATTGACTGACTGGGCCTAGGCTCAGCCCTCATTATTATATGTGCAATAAGTGATCAAATTAAAATAGATTGGTTAATCATTAACCATGCAGAAGAATCCCTGTGGGTAGCATATTAACCATCTAGATCAATGTTAATCATATTAATATTATCTATTTTAATGTATTTTTATTCATTTTATTAAATATTTTCCAATTATATTTAAAAAAGAGAAAATTTAATTTTCACAATTAAATGAACATCATTAACATCTCTAGCAAGTGAAACTTTTGTTTGTTTCTTTTTAGAAAAAAAGATCTATAAGGCCTTGTCATATCCCTATATTCAAAGTTGGTATAGTTTAAAGAAATATTTCTCAAACAAAGGTTCCATATCTCAAACAAAAGTATGATGAAACTGGAATAATAGAGTTTCATATAGCTGTTTGGCACTAAGAGTGCCAAATTGTAGGCAATATAAATAAAGCAAACCTGGATCCCTGTCCTACTTCTTTCCTTTATTCCCTTTGTGGATCTAAAGAACTTCTGCCAATCCAAGACACACAGTTTTTTTGGGGGGCGGAGGTGGTGAGGACAGGGAATTGATGGGCATGGGATAGAATTTTTTAAATAAGTGCAAGAGATACTGAATAAGGGATGTATGTAACAACTAGTATTGTTGATATTTTTCCCCCTCTCAGAGACAACAGAACAACTTATGATAAATGATCCATTCTCTGCCTTGGAAGACTGGCAAGAACTGGCGGATGTGTGTTTCCAGAATGACTTTTGCAGATTGTCCAGTGACATCATTTCCATCCTGAGATCTCAGGAAGGAGTATCTGAAATTCCTTTAGATGAATTCAACTTAATGGAACATGTTTTTTGGTAGTTCCAACTCTTGAACAGCTGAGGGAGCTCTAAAAATATTTTATGTGTCTGAGCTGAGGCAAACAACTCAAGGATTAGTATTAGTAAGGATTAGTAACTTTGAATAAATACAAATTGTATAACCCCAGAAACAAATTAGTCCTTCTTTCTTGTGACATTGGAATCTACATAGTGTTTTATAGAGTAATGCTTTACATCCCATTCATATGGGAAGCAAACATTGTTTAATGCTTTTATTCTGTTCTTTTTCATACATGCATTTAGAGACTCCAACAGGCCAGGATTATGTGTATACATTTTTTTCATCAATGTCTAACAATATAGTGTCATGTACAATTTTATATTTTATGTTATAATTATAGAATTTGGAGAATTTTCCTTCAAATAATTCTTGGTAAATAGTTGGTCAGTTAGAACTAGTAGGAACTAGAAAACTCTTCAAGCCCTTGACAATAGTTTGCTCTACATATTTCATGTTATTATGTCATGTAAACTTTATTTAGTGTAAACTAATATTTCAATGCTGCTTTGCTAAGACAGACAGGCATGATTTCATATGTAGGTGGAAAAGGTACTTCTTAAGAATGGAATTTAAAATAAGTATACTGAATCTTTAGCAATTGTTGAATATGAATGAATATTTTATATATATATATATATATATATATATATATATATATATATATATACTATTGCAAATTTCCAGGTTTATTTTCAACAATTTTACTCAGGTTAGAGACTTATCAGAGAATTAATTTATGGGCAAGTTCTTTGTAATATGAGATTGTTGAAGTTTGTAGTTTTGGTGTTAAAAGCATCTTTTCATTAAATTAAGGAGCTACCTCCTTACCTCTTGCTAATAAGGGATTAGACTTACTTTTTGTGGTTCTAGAGATCAGAGCTAGGATCAATAAATAACTTATGCATAAGGTAGATTGATCTCAAATCTAAAAATAAGAGTGGGACAGTAAAATGGGCTAGCTTAGTTGTAGGTAAGAAGTTCCATGTAACTTGTTTACAAGTGCTATGGATTTTTAAGAATTTTTTTTTAAATGAAAACTTCACTTCAAGAAATAAGAAATGCCTCACCCTCTGCTTGGATGGAATATGGTATGTGAAGCATTGAATGTTATTGTTAGTCTTCAGCATTCTTTTTCAGAGTTCCAGTACTTTGAAACCAAATTTAGAGTTTAACAAGAGATGAATTCCAAACAACTGATTCTTAATAAGATCCATATATGTTAAAAGATTTTAAAATTAGGAAATTTCAATTAAGAACAAAATAACTTTCACAATGAAGTAATAATAATAATGATGATGGTGATAAATAAGATTCAATGATTATTACACACAGCCTTCTAAGACTACCAACAGTTAGGTTAATGTATAGGAAATTTTTTTTTTTAGATTTTTGTAAGGCAAATGGGGTTAAGTGGCTTGCCCAAGGCCACACAGCTAGGTAATTATTAAATGTCTGAGGTTGGATTTGAACCGAGGTACTCCTGATTCCAGGGCCTGTGCTCTATCCACTGAGCCATCTAGCCGCCCCTAGAAATTTTTTAAACTGTGATTATTATCATCCTCAGTCAGGGATTTAAGAACAACTGAGGACATCTGTCTCACCAGTATCACTAAAAATATGCAACTATATGAAGAATGATGATCTTAAGGATTTTATTTTTCTCTGTCTAGAGTGCCTTTTCAACTTCTTAGGACCTATTCAAAACTTACTCATTTTTCAAATACCATTTTGGTGAATCCTTCCATAATCATCCTGGGAGCCCACACTTATCTCTTTCAAATCCTATAATACTTTCTATTTAATTTATCAATCTAATGTTTATTATAAGCTACTTTGCATTATTAGTTATCTTTTTAATATGCATATCTGAGCTGTCCAACTAGATTTTAAGCTTCTTATGGTCAGCGACCATGCCTTATGTACCTCTTTGTGTCCCAGTGTCTTAGTATACAGTAAGAACTCAATGAATACTTGTTAATTATAATTTTGTCTTATTCCTTTGGACAACCTAGCTAAGTGTCACATGCTATCATAATATTTAGCTTAAGCTTTTATTGTTCAGCTGTTTCAGTCCTGTCTGACTCTTTGTGACCCCACTCTGCCACCTAGCTGCTCCCTACTTTGAGCCTGGGGACAATATAATAGCCCTTCAAGTTTACATGTTTTCATTTCTCTGTTGTTTTAAGGAGTTTTAAAAAGTGGAATGCCTTGTACAAAAAAAAAAATCCCATCATAAAATGGATTGCAAATCATTAAAAAAAGACATTTAGTATATTTTTAAGAAAATAATTTAAATGATAAAAACTCGTTGTCAGATGCTCTGCATTGAAGATCCATCATTTCTACTGAAGTTTGTGAGTTTTGCCATGATTCACTATGCAGCTTGGTGTTTGAATTTTTTTTTAATAATAGCCAATGTATAAATAGAACAAAGCTATCTAAAAATTGTATGGTTAAAACTACCCTTCAAGTCAAAAGTCATTATTTTTATGAAAATAGTTTGATATAGAAAATTATCTCAATCATATATGGGTCTTTGCATTTTGTTTTTCTTTAACATTTTATTGCTAACAGTTTTTAGAGTGATAACCTGGGAAGAAATGTTGTTCCTGTCCAATTAGTGAAAAATCTAGTTTTCATGAGCTTTTTAAGTTGAAGTAATAGCTTTCACAAAAGTACCCCCTCCCCTCATCATGCCTTTAACTTCCTCTGCCCTATCCCCAGCCCCCAATATGACATTTATTTTACTCAAAGGAGCAAGCCAGATTTCAGTACTTCCTTTTCTGAAGTCATTACTGTCACTTTCACCTAACCAATTTCTTTTAGATCTATCACAGTTCAGTGTGGATGGCCCTTGTTATAGTAAACAAATTCAATTCAGCCTCTCCCCCGCTCATATTTAGGTGTATCTTTTTTTGAAATCTTTCCCCTCTTTTCCTTATAATGGTTATTCACTGTCCCTCCAACTCCTTCTCCTCTCTTCTTCCATTTCTCTCTCCCCTCCCCTCTCTCTCCTCTTTCCTCTTTCTTCCTGCACTTTCCTTCACTCTTCCCCTCTTTCCTTTCTCTCTTTCACTTAAACTCTCCCTTATTCCCCACCCCCACTGTTTCACAGAGCAGGCTATGAGCTTGGGAGCCTCAAAAGATCAGAAGAGCCATTGGTTGGATGACTTGAGTCCACAGCATAGACTGCACCTTGAGTCCTTGGACTTGAATCTTCCTGACCAGAGACTTACATACTTACTTACTTCTTACTGATAACTTGACTTGGCCACCAAGACACCATGCCAAACAAACAAGGAGCATTTGTTCCCTGACTATAGCTTGGTGGAAGGTATGTTTCCTAGCAGCCATTTGAAGTTTGAACCCACTTTCTTCAGGGACTGAAGTATAGAGGGGAGAGTGTGACTTGATTTAGGGAAATATTTTTGATTTTTTTGAGCTGCTTTATCTTCTCAGTAAATAGCCCTTTATAAAAGATAATTGATGTTACTGAACTAGTTGAAATTGAGGAAAAGACAAATAGTCAACATGAGTTAGGATATGAATCATTGGTTAAGTGAAATCGAGAATTACTAACTAAACAAACAAAAAAGATTGAAGGACAACAACCAGCCAACCATGTTCCTAGGACTGCACTAGGTAGGCCCTGGTGACAAACCAAAAGACAAAAACAAGTCAAATCACTTAAACATCTTTGCCTCAATTTCCTTAAATGTACAATTGGGGATAATATCAACCTGCCTCCCAGGGTTATTGTGAGGATCTAATGAAATATTTTTAGAAAGTTTTGCACAGTTCTGGTACATAGTAGGCACTTAAAAATGCTTATTCTTTCTTCTCTCAAAGGTTTGGGGAAGGCTTAATTAAAAAGGTGGCAATTAAAATCCTTTAAAGAATGTATAGAATAGATGCAGGAAAGCACAAAGAGAACAGGGTTTATTCAGAGGGCAGAGTATTTGAATTTGCCTTGAAAGCAACTTGAAAAGAAGTCTCTAGTGGAGGACATGAGGATTCTGTCTTTGATTCTGTGCTATTAAAATTTTTTCAATTATAGAGGTCTTGCTTATGTACTAATAACATAAAGCTAGGAGGGATGGGTTTTAGTGGGAGACAAGTTTAATATGAGTTCATAATGTTATATGGCAGCCGTAAAAAAAAACTAATATGATTGGAAACTGCATTTAAAAAAGCACAAAATTCAAGATTCAAGATGTCAGAATCCCATTGACCTCCGCTCTGCTCAGACCAGACTTTATCTAGTTCTTTCATCTGGAATTATGTTTAATTCAAGGTGAAACATTTTAGGAAGGCCATTGATATGCTGGAAAGTGTTCAGAGGACAGCAAGAATTGAGAAGGGCCTTGAGATTATAATATATGGGAACGGGTAGAATGAAGCAGGAGAGCTTAGAAAAGGCAACAATATTTAACCTGCAAAGGAGGAGCCTGGGGTGGGGTAGAGAGA
This sequence comes from Macrotis lagotis, assembly GCF_037893015.1. Lineage (NCBI taxonomy): Eukaryota > Metazoa > Chordata > Mammalia > Peramelemorphia > Peramelidae > Macrotis > Macrotis lagotis. Next base: position 109,994,126 of record NC_133658.1, on the reverse strand, counting down.
GGCATTCATGAGAACTATCTTCTAGTATTTTGAATCATATTTCATAACATGGATTTAGAGTGAATGAAAACAACTGAATCCAGAGCTGTTCAGGAATTTGCCTCATTGACAGAATTGTAATAAGAGGGATTAGATTTGTTCTGCTTGTCTCTAGAGCTTAGAACAAGGAGCAGTGGGTAGAAAGTAACAAAGAGATGTTTTTTGGTTTAATGAAGGAAAAATGTCTTGACAAATAGAGCTAACCCAAAATGTCATGAACTACCTCAGGAACAAGGAGGTTCTACTTCCCTGTTAAATTACAGAATGGCTTAGATGACCTCTGAAGTTCCTTTTTTAAAACTATATAAAATGTCCCAAAGGTGGGGTAGTGCCATATTGTCCACAGCCTGGTAATAAGAGATTTAATAAATGCTCATTGATTGATTGCATGTCTGACAAGAGTATGAACTTTTTCACACTAGAGAATCACTTTACATTTTAATCTGTATAATAGTAGCAGCTAGCCTTTACATACCGTTTTAAGGTTTGCAAAGAACTTTATAAATATAATTTGATTTGATACAACAGTCCTGGGAGGTGAATGTTTTCTATTATCCATATTTTACTGATAAGGAAACTGAGTCAGACATTTACATAGTACTTACTATATGCCAGATGCTTTGCTAAGCACTTTATAACTTTTATCTTATTTGATATTCACAATAAGCCTGTTAGGTAAGTGCTATTATCATCCACATTTTACAGATGAGAAAATAGAGACTGGGAGACTTGTCCTGGATCACATAGTATCTGAGGCAGGATTTGAACCCAGGCCTCCTGGTCTAGCATTCCAACAGCCCCTACTTGACTCTGACTGATCAGATCTGTAAAGAAGAAATGTTATTCAATAAGCAGTATGACGGAGTGATTGGAAGTCTGAAGACCTGTTAGGAGGGTGTTACAATAGTAAAACAATAGTATAGCTAGGTGGCAATGGGGGCTGGCCTAATCTGTAATGTAAATAGAGAGGAGGAGACTGAAAGCAGAGATATCTCAGATCTGGAACTGACAGAAGTTGGAAACTGGTAAGATGTGAAGTGGGGAAAAGGAAGAACCAAAGATAAACCCAAATTTTTAACAAGAGGAAATAGGTGAAAGGTGATTCACCAGATAGTAATAATGAAATGAGCAAAAGGAGCCAGTTCAGGGGAGATGATCATAAACCCAGCAGGCTATAAACCCATACCAGGCTATGATTAATAATAATGATTAACTTGTCCTCTTGCCTGGCAACTCACAGGTAAGATGAAATGGGTCTTCTTTACTACTTATCTATACATTGTAATTATCACCTCTGAATAGCACCTCTCTTCAGGAGTTAAGGGCCAAGCACTTTACTCCTTCAACTATAATTTTAAAGCCCTAAAAGTTCAAGTTGGAGAGAAGGAAAAGAAAAGGAAATCAGGATTTATTAATTATCTACTATTACTAAGATAATCTCTGAGTTTTGATAAATGAGGTTTTGATCCAAATAAGCATTCTAAGTGAAGGACAGGAGTAACTAAGAAGTTTAACTTTCTTTGAGCTTGGGAATCTAAACAGCTCAGTGTCTCCCATCTAGAATGACAGAATGAATGTATTCAGATTTCTTCCTCTTCAAAAAAAAAAGGCTTTCTTGCTATATATTCTCTACCTTTGACTCAGTTCTGTAGAGACCCGCCCTGCTCTCATGCCCCAGATGGTTTATTTGTTCTGATAAGCTGCTCAACCTTGGGCTTGACCTCACTTCCTCCCACCATCTGACCTCTGTCTGTCTGGGATAGAATTCTTGCTTCTGTGTCCAAGTTGTGGCATGTGGGAAGTGGCTGCTGCAAGGGGTGGGAGCAAAGGAAGGTTAACAGGCTAATGGTTTGGAGGGTAGGGATTTGTTTTTTTGTATGAAACGAACCAACAGAAGGTGCCGATCAAGCTGGTTTTAATAGGCAAGGAAAAGAAGGAACCATCAAAGTGACAGACTAAAAAATACATGATTGAAAAGAGACTCCACCAAAATGTCTTTATATGAAACCAAAAAAGGGTTGGAAAACATGACCTTATGTAGAAAGGCTGATAGGAAATGGAATAGTTCAGACTGAGGAAAAAGATGAAGGGGAAAACAAGTATCATGAAGCAGCAGAGGTTGACAGAACTAGCTATTCCCGCCCATCATGCTTTCTACCTCCTGCCTCAGTTCTCTTTACCTCAAATGAGTTCCTTTTTAATCTGGCCTCCTTAGAATCCTTCCTCTTACCTCAATTCTCCTCTTCCAGGAATATGCCCTCCCCACTTTTCCTTGAGCTATAATTAATATATATTATGTTCCTCTTCCTTCTTCCATAATAGAATGCTACCTCTCTGAGGTCAAATATTGTTTTTTTGTCTTGGTGTCCTGGGGCCTAAAACGGTATCTGGCATATAGTAGATGGTCAATAATTCTCTCTTTCTTTTTGAAGCAGGTGATGGTATAGCTTTCTCCTTTGGCCATTTTCTCTGACAGACCTCCATCCCAGAAATGATACTTCAACTGCTGATCTCCCAGGTTAAGTTTCAACTAAAATACTATCTTCTTAGCCTTCCTTTTATAATGATTTCCTAATGATCCTATGTATAGATTGCCTTGTATATGTTTGTTGGCATAGTGTCTCCCCGTGCTCCCTGAGGGCAGGGCCTGTTCTTTGTGCCTTTTTTGTATCCTTAGCACTTAGCATAGAGCCTAGAACCTAGTAAACCATAAATGTTTATTGATTAATTCTATCACAATGGATAGGATGTCAGCCTTTACAATTCAGAAATCAAGGACAACCCTGAGAGACCTGCTATGGACATTGCCATCCACATCCAAAGACTAAAACTTCAGAGTCTTAATGCAGAGCAGAGCACACTATGTTCACTTTTTAAAAACTTCTTTTATGTTTTTCCTTTCTCATAGTTATTTCCTTTCCTCTAATTCCTCTTTCACAACCTAATTTGTAAATATGTTGAACAGGAATGTACTTGTACAACTTTTACCAGACTGTTCACCACTTTGGGGAGGGAAGAGAGAAAGGAGAGTGGTAGAATAATGCGAAGCTCAAAAATTTGCAAATGGATGAATGTTGAAAAACTACCATTGCATGTAAATGGAAAAATAAAATAAAATTTTAATTAAGGAAAATAAAAAGAATGTTGGTCTTTAGTCAGCAAAACTTGAGTTCAAATCCAGCCTCCCATTAACTAGTCACCTAACCTCTATTTATCCTACTTTCCTTATATGTATACTGAGAATAACAGCATCTGTTTCCCAGGGTTGTTCTGAGGATAAAATGAGATAATATTTGTAAAGTTCTAAGGGTGCCTGACAAATAATAGGCATCATATAAATGTTAACCATCATTATTAACTGATTCATCTTTGCTTAGGACAGAATAAAAGAAAAAGGGCTTAAGCAGAGGAATAGGGAATGGAAGTTGGGTGCAGGGAAGGTTTTTAAACCTTGGACTGGGCTCCTGTGGATGGCTGAAGTTTTTAAAGAGCTGATACAACCAACACCATGTTGTCCACAGACAACAGCACTTGGAGAACCTCATCAGCACCAAGGACTCTCTCTTCAACTCAGACTCCACAGTCTCCTCCATGATGACAACAAAGTTCTTTGGTGAATACCCATTTCCTTGGATCATGCCTTACCTGGAATAAATAACCAAGGATCACCAAAGTTATGGTGATATCTTTCAAGAGACATCTCAAATAATTGTGATGTATTGATAGGAAACTACTTTTTTTGGAAGAGAGTCTTCAAGAGGTAGTATTTTGCTCTATCAAATCTAATATTTGTTTTTCTTAAATAATCACTGTTTTTAACAATAGGATCCTTTTAAAGGATAAACCCCTAAGTACAGTGGTTTAACATGATCAGAAGAAAGATCAAGTACAGTTATCCCCCTCTTCATAACAAGGATTAGGGGTGAGGTCCACCTCCTGAAATCTGGAAAATTCATGTAAAATTTTTTGAACTTCTCTTCATACCAGAAAAAAGTCTGAATTATTATGGTATTAAAAGATAAAATATGTTACTATTATACAATGATATACATATATTTTATAAATTTCTGACTTTCTAAACTTTTTCTGTGTCATATGCTGGCCTTTGAGTACTATCTGTTTGCTTCTGCAAAACTCTCCAGGGGCAGCTAAGAGGTGCAGTGGATAAAAGCACCAGCCCTCCAGTCAAGAGGACCTGAGCTCAAATCTGTCCTCAGACACTTAATAATTACCTTACTGTGTGACTTTGAGCAAGTCACTTCACCCCATTGTCTTGCAAAAACCAAACAAAAAAAAATATATTTTTAAAAAATCCCCAATAATTCCCATTATTATGCTGATCCATGGTATATTGAAATCTCAATGGAGAAAGTTGTAATATGGAAGGGATACTCTAATTGAAGAATGTTATTTAAATTATGACATGCAGTTATGGGATAGCTCATAATATTTAACCAATAATAACTCACATAAACAAATTTGTGAATGGACAAAGAATTGGATCCAGAATTAAACAAGAAAAGGAAAGAGGTCAAGGGAAACCTTTGGGAAATTGCAAAACTCTTTTAATAGCCATAAACTTTAAGCAACTCTAGAAATATATATGTGTGATTTATTTGTGTGTCTGTATGTGTGTAATATACACACACATATATAAAAATGTGTTTCTATGCACCCACATACATATACATGTTTTTAAATTAACACCAATAGTCTAACAGTGTTGTTATACAAGTAGAAGCCATGAAACTATAGCTTCTAAAACATGAAAACTAAGTACAACTCAACAGCACAATGGAGAGGTGCCCTTGGTGAGGGTGAACAGGCTGAAATGCATAATCTAAACATTTAACAAACTACAAAGAAGAATCAAAGAGGATCAAAGAAATGTATGATCAAAAAAAAGACAGACTGATCATGTGGCAAGAGGGAAGAATTGCCAGTGGACAGCCTCCCTGCCTATTATGTCAGGAAAAGGCAAGAAAGATTCCTCCAGTACATTGGACAGATTCTGGAAAGCAAATTTGGGAAAGGACGTGGTTAAGAGTCATACAACATAGACAGTAATAAATAGATTGTAATCTGTATCATTGCAGGAAACATCCACATCAGGATCATAGAACCAAATGAGCATTTAAATATCAGAATGGAGGATTCATCTATTTATGTTCTGTACAGGTCTATAGGGCAAGAGCTGGCAGAGTACTTCCCATGGGTCAATTTTGAGCCACTTCCTGTTTTTATATGGCTTGCAGGCTAAAAATGATATTTTTTAATGTCTGTACATTTTATTTTTAATGTAAAAATCATTCTTAGCTCCTGAGTTAAGTTTGCTAACTCTTGTCATGGGGATAGAATAGACAACGATAACCTGTTATATAGTGCTGTGTTTCTCAGAGCACAGAACACATGTAATGATTAGCAGACAGAATGAGAATCTAAATCATGCCATTCTGCTAACTAGAGAAAGCCCAAGTGACAGCTCTAGCAGCTGCTTTCACAGGTGTCAGTGTCAGTTGGCCAAGTTATACAGACTTCTGCTTCTGCTGGAACTCTTGTAATAATAATAATCACTATGTATAGTGGATATCATATTGTTTATCTTCTCCATAGATGGGGGATGGATTGGTTAGAGGAAGAGAATTTGGAGCTGAAAAATTAAAAAATGTAAAAAGAAACAAACAAAAATCAAAAAGGAAAAATGATAGCTCACATTCATATAGCATCTGCTATGCACCAGATTCTGTGTTAAGTACTTTACATTTGATCTCATTTGATCTTCACAACAATCCTTCAAGATAGGGGGGTATTATGATTCCCATTTGACAGTCAAGGAATTTGAAGCCAATAGAAGTTAAGTGACTTGCCTGAGGTCACACAGTTGATGGTGTCTGAGGCTGGATTTAAACTCAGGTCTTGTTGATTCCTAGCCCAGCACTCTATCCACTATGTCACCTAACTGCTTAGGTGTATACTTTCTAGTCCCCTATCCACTTCTAGTTCAATTAGACAAACATATTTCTGTTCTATTCCAAGTCTTTCTCTGATGTCTCATTATGAGGCAGAAGTAGTCCTGGATTCTCAAAGGCTTATGCTAATGTCGGATCAACTCTGATTTCATAATACATTAGAAAGGTTCCAAATTCCCCCTCAGTCATCATCTGTGTCTTTTGTCCAAGGACCAACCCAGCTAAATTTGGAGTGGATTATCACAAGAAGGTTGATTACTAAGCAATTTTTTTCAGTCTCAGCAACTCACAAAGGATATCTACTAAGATGAGGTAGGGCCTATTGTGATTAAATCATAGATACTTAAAAATGGGGAACTAATGTAATATTGGAATTGCAGATATGAAAAATGACTCTACTTTTAAGCAGTTTACAATATGAGAGAAGTGATAATACACATTTAAATAAGGGGGCTAAGAAATAATTTGAATTCTGGTTCTGGGACTCCTTTCCTGCCTCTGTTGAGTCCCTCTCAACTTCCCTGTAGGGCATGGTATTGGTGATGGACAAATCCCTTCCTTGATCAGCTGGACTATCTCCTTTCAGGATGTGATGTCTTAGCAATGAGTCAATCCATGCATGGGCTGGGGCAGCAAATCTCTCAATTACTACACTAGCTCCTCACTGGGTTTGGCCAGCTCCAAATAGTATGGATTCTGATGGTCTCTACTACCAACTAGTTCCTGGGGGGAAGGGAATTTCTAATGGTTCTTTTGACCTTTTGGAACTCCAGCATTCACCTGAGATTAGGAAGGAATAAACCCAAAAGAGCCAACAGAAATGGAAATACTGTATGTCTACAGACAGGGAGAGAAATAGAGCAGAGGCTGTCTCTTCCCAGCCTAGTGTCTCACAGCAGTTCTTCTCTCTCTTAGAAATTACCAAACAAGATCCCTGTGAGGGGATGGGGAACGTCCTCTGTATTATAACCTTTATTGGCTCAGTAGCCAGTAAAGACATATCAACATAATGTGGATCCCTGACTCATCAAGACTGGTAATAACAGAGGTTATCTGTGTGTGTTTTGAAGTAAGGGCAGAGAGAATGTATCCATCCCAATCCAAGCTTCCATGAACCTGCTTGGAATACTAGAGAGAATGCCACAGAGTGGAGGTTTGGGACAGAGTAGGGAGAAATACTACAAGGTATAGAAATAAATATAGGCTGTAGGGCACAGTATGAGAATTCCAAAGTGTCAGAATACATTTGTAAAGACAAGGTCATTTTCAGGGAAGGATCAAGAATTGTTCTTTGAAAAAAAAATTAAAAAAAAGAACTGTTCTTTGAAGGAAAAGAATTTCAACAAATGGAGATAGAAAAGGGAATTGTGAGTTGACCTGTGAAAATATATCAAGGTAGGAGATGGAACACCATTGTAATGTGTGCATGGAAGTAATGGAAAGTTAGATTGGAGCCAGACTGTGGAGGGCTCTAAAAAAGTCAGATTGAGAAATTTATATTTTAGTCTATAGTCCACAGGGAGTCACTAGACATTTCTGAGCAGTCAGACATGTTCATTGGAAATGATTTTGACAGTTGTGCACAGGACAGTTTGAAGAGGGGAGAGTCTTTTTTAAAATTTTATTTTTAATTTATTTTAGGCAATGGAGTTAAGTGACTTGTCCAAGGTCACACAGCTAGGTAATTATTAAGTGTCTGAGGTCAAACTTGAACTCAGGTCCTCCTGGCTCCAGGACTGGTGCTCTATCCACTGTACAACCTAGCTTCCCCTAAGAGGAGAGAGTCTTAAGACAAAGGAGGGCCACTTCAAAGTTTCTTCCCTAGATTTCAGAATTTTCCTTTGACAATTATTTATTTTTTCTTTTCTACTTTTCCAGTAATTCTTTCCCTTTTCCTCCATTTAAAGAATAAAGAAATATAGTCAGTCAATTTCTTCTGCTTTGATTAAACTAGTTTCCTTTTCAACCTTTTTGAGACTAAGGTCCTGACCAGACACCTGTGGAAGCTTTAGTCAGCTTAATTCACCTGCCCTTTAATGATCTGATCTCTTTCAGTGCCAGCCTACATATAATAAGCTAAGGGTAGAGTGACTGTTTTCTTCTTTGGAGTCATGACATTATTTCCTTAGTGGTTACTTGTGACCATTTTTCATCTATAAACACATTATTAATGAATTTCCAATACTTTTTGAAGAAGGAACTGGGAGTTCATGATTAAGGAAGTAGCAGGGGGATTGGCTCTGCCCACTTATCTTAGCTGAGTGGAAAAAACACCGAGAGTCCAATGTGCTTCAAGGCCTAGTTCTGTCATTTACTCTCTGAACTCATTTAAGTCACTTCAACTTTTTGACTCTCAGTTTCTTCATCTGTAAAATTAGACTAATAGTAATAATACTTATCTGAGTTGGTAAGGAAAGCATGTGGGAAACTCTAAAGTATTATTTAAATGTTTAATTGTTAAGAATAATATTTAGATTATTATTTAGAATCTCTGCTTGCTACATAACAATGATATTTTTCCAAACAATCCCCAGTTTTTTCTTTACTGGAAGGTTATGGAAAGAATCTTGGTCATATCACAGCCCAAAGTTTCTTTGCAAATGAAGTGGGATCCCAGAACGATTTGTAAACTTAAGTAAGCTGAAAATTCTCAGAATGAGTTTCATAAGCAGTCAGTTCTGTTCCTGTGTTTGACCTGTGCTTAGGAGGGTCTCATCTGAGGTAGCAGAAACTGAATTAGTCTTTATATTGAGACTGAATCTGAGAGGAATAAGGAAACCCCTTCTCCCTCGTAGGAGAAACTAAGCAGGAGACTTGCTTCTCCCATCATTCCATTTTCCCTTGTTCCTCTTTGCTATTAATAAATGTTTGAGGCGGCCCGGAGCCCCTCTTTAAAGGCCATGCGCCCTGGCCCTGGGCTTCTTCTTCCGGTCTGAGAAGAGATTGACATGATGAGGAGTGGCAGGATAAGCATCCTCTTCCTTGGTCTCCCGGTCCTGGCGATGTACTGCAGTCCAGGTGGTGCTTTGAAATGTTTACAGTGTGAGACGTCTATGAAATCCTGTACCAAGAATGCCACTTGTAGAGCTGATCAAGATGCATGCCTTCAGGCTTATGGTGGTGGAAGTTATTACTATTCATATTGGAAGTATGCTGACTGCAACATCCAGAAGATTAGAGAAGTCTTTACCCTTCCCAATATCCACCACCACTGCTGCCAACGTGACATGTGCAATGCCGCAGGGATGGGGGCCACCGTCAGCCAAACAGTCATGATTGCTGGGCTGTTGGTAGTGATTGTCGGGAGCTTCCACTTTTAATTGAGTGGAAGGGGAAAGAACCCTAAGGAACAGGGGAGAGGGGTGAGTGTGTGTGTATGTGTGTGAATGCTTTTGTGTATGTGTGAATGTGTCTGTGTGTATCTCTGTGAGTCTGTTGGAATGTGTATCTGTGTGTGTGTGTCTCTTTGTGAGTCTCTTGGAATGTGTGTCTATGTGTGTGTCTCTATATGAATGTGTGTCTGTGTGTGAGTCTGTTGGAATGTGTCAATGTGTGAGTCTCTGGGTGAGTCTGTGGGAATGCGTGTCTATATGAGTCTCTGTTGCAATGTGTCTGTGTGTGTGTCTCCATATGAATGTGTGTCTGGGTGTGTCTCTATATGAATGTGTGTTTGTCAGTATGTGTGTCTCTGTGTGAGTCTGTTGGAATGTTGTGTCTGTGTCTCTATATGAATGGGTGCCTGTGTGTGTGTGTGTGTGTATCTCTGTGTGAATGTGTGTCTGTGTGTGAGTCTCTGTTGGAACGTGTCAGTGTGTGAGTCTCTGGGTGAGTCTGTGGGAATGCGTGTCTATATGAGTCTCTGTTGCAATGTGTCTGTGTGTGTGTCTCCATATGAATGTGTGTCTGGGTGTGTCTCTATATGAATGTGTGTTTGTCAGTATGTGTGTCTCTGTGTGAGTCTGTTGGAATGTTGTGTCTGTGTCTCTATATGAATGGGTGCCTGTGCCTGTGTGTGTGTGTGTGTATCTCTGTGTGAATGTGTGTCTGTGTGTGTGTCTATATGAATGTGCTTGTCTGTTGGTCTCTCTGTCTATGTGCTAGAGTGGGGGAAGTGGTTTTTGATTTCCTTCCTCAAGAGATCTCCAGTATTATATAATAGAAAGATGTTGAGTTACAGTGTTCATTTGAGAAACAGGTTCTCAACAGCAGATCCGGGCAAAGTGTATGAACCTCTTTGGGTGCCATTCTCATCCCCAGGCAAGCTTCTCATCCGGGGTGGCGGGGTACATTTTAAACTCTGCAGTGATGGAAGGAGCATGTAGCTACCAGAGGTTTCCTCAAGCTGCCCTGGCCCCCTCCACCCAGCCCCTGTGTCCTCATGTTGGGTGATAGCATTAATCATGACAATCCGGGGTGGCATTTCTTCCCACTTTTCCAGATAATTCAGTTCATGATCTTGGCTTCTCATTCCTTGGCTTTCAAATTAAAACAATCTTTTTTTTTTAAATGAATGCTTCCATCATGGTCTGAATTATCCAGGTCCATTCTTTTGGCTCTCAAGCCAATTTAACACTCCTTCCTTGGCCACAGAGAAAGGACACATTTCCCAGTCTAAAAAATACAACCTGTCCATGAAACGAGTGTCATTAAAACTCTTGTTTCATTGAGACCAGAATGGATTCTGAACTGAGAAATGTCTGGCATGATCAGAAGGAGAGAACCCTAGAATAGAAAGGGCTCTAGAAACCAATCCCTCTCTAGAGGGAAATAAAAGATATTTTCATGATGGAAGACATTTGGCTGTATCTTGAGAGAACTGGATCCTTAGGGTCAACCCTAAAATTTGAATCAAAGATAGAATTTGAACCCTAGTGGAAGCAATTATAAAACCAAAATCAATCCATTACAATTCAGCTAACCACTCTCCCTCCCACCTAGGCATGAACCCATCTTGGTTCCATAACCAAGGGTTCCATAACCTTTGGCCTTCACGCTTTGCAATATCCATTGGACCAAGTTGAGATTCAAGGTCACTGGTGGAATTGCATCTATAATTGCTTCTGAATATGGGGGAAGAATCAATGAAGCCATTACATGAGGCTCCAAATTGCATTCTTAACAGAAATAAGAATTTATTCATTGCCAGAATTATTCAAAACTCTCATAGCCACATGATTAACAAAATGGAGGTGGGAGGGAAGCCCTCCCTGTTATGATGGTTATGCTGTTGTCTAATTGGCTTCCTAGGAGACACTCCACCTGCTAACTTTGATTCCCCACCCCATCTCTTTTATATTATAAGTGTGATATCCTTCCCCTCATCCCTACCCACATGGGAGCCCCTTGCCAACATATTATTAGAATGATCAAAAATAAAAAGATTTTTTATCCCCCCCCCAAAAATAAATAAATGTTTGAATTATGCTGGTAGTGTGTGGAGCTTTCAAGGTTACCTTTTGTGGAACCTAAGACCAGGTGAGTACTGAGCAGACTTGGTCAAGGTAGTTCTTTAGAAAAAGAAAAATCTAAACAGAACCAAACACTATATAAATATTGTGATCAATCTTGACTATAGAGAAGAGTTGAGAAAATGCATTTCCCTTGTCTCCTTTGTAGAGGTGGGGATCTATGGTTATAGAACATTGTCTATATTGTTAGATTTGGATGAGATATCAGTTAATTTTGCTGAATTGCTTTTCCTTTTTTCCTTTTTATCTTGTTACAGAGGATGTCTTTCTGGTAAGAAAGGAGGGAAGTATATATTTAGAAGTGATGATGATGTAAAAGCTAAAGATATCAATAAAAATAAAAATCAATAAACATTTTTAAAAGAAAAAGTTGTTCTAAACATTCAAAAAAGACCCTGATGTCAGTTAGG